>NW_025319133.1:0-187638 GCF_017639315.1 Drosophila ananassae
ACTGTGGCAGGGGGTTGCGCCTCCTCCAGCAGCCAGTCAGGACGCCTCCACCAGGTCAGGGGCAGGGGCCAGCCAGGTCACCTCCTCCAGCAGCCGGCCAGGTCGCCTCCTCCAGGTTAGGGGCAGGGGCCAGCCAGGTCACCTCCTCCAGCAGCCAGCCAGGTCGCTTCCTCCAGGTTAGGGGCAGGGGCCAGCCAGGTCACCTCCTCCAGCAGCCAGCCAGGTCGCTTCCTCCAGGTTAGGGGCAGGGGCCAGCCAGGTCACCTCCTCCAGCAGCCAGCAAGGTCGCCTCCTCCTGGTCAGGGGCAGGGGCCAGCCAGGTCACCTCCTCCAGCAGCCAGCCAGGTCGCCTCCTCCAGGTTTGGGGCAGGAGCCAGCCAGGTAACCTCCTCCAGCAGCTAGCCAGGTCGCTTCCTCCAGGTTAGGGGCAGGGGTCACCTCCTCCAGCAGCCAGGTCGCCTCCACTAGGACAGTGGCAGGGGGTTGCGCCTCCTCCAGCAGCCAGCCAGGTCGCCTCCACCAGGTCGCCAGCCAGGTCACCTCCTCCAGCAGCCAGCCAGGTCGCCTCCTCCTGGTCAGGGGCGGGGGCAGGGGAATGCACCTCCTCCAGTCGCCGGCCAATCCGGCCGGTTTCCTCGCCGAGGGGAAAGTGCCTGAGGGGTTGAGAATTTCCGCCTTATATAGGCTAGGCCAGTACTAGAGGTGGGGAACTTGGTAGTTTGAGAAAAACTAACGCTCGCTACCGATGGTGCCGAACATCGATAGTTCCCCACCTCTACTCAGAACAGGTGGCGAATAATTTTCCGATCGGAAATAAAAACAAACAATTAAATTCACCAGGTCAGGGGCAGGGGCCAGCCAGCTCGCCTCCTCCAGTCGCCGGCCAGGTCGCCTCCTCCATCACCCAGCCAGGTCACCTCCTCCAGCACCCAGCCAGGTCGCCTCCTCCAGCACCCAGCCAGGTCGCCTCCTCCAGCAGCCGGCCAGGTCGCCTCCTCCAGGTTAGGGGCAGGGGCCAGCCAGGTCACCTCCTTCAGCAGCCGGCCAGGTCGCCTCCACCAGGTCAGGGGCAGGTGGTGGCGCCTCTTCCAGTCGCCGGCCAGGTCGCCTCCTTCAGGTTAGGGACAGGGGCCAGCAAGGTCGCCTCCTCCAGCTGCCAGGCAGGTCGCATCCTCCAGGTTAGGGGCAGGGGCCAGCCAGGTCACCACCTTCAGCAGCCGGCCAGGTCGCTTCCTCCAGGTTAGGGGCAGGGGCCAGCCAGGTCACCTCCTCCAGCAGCCAGCCAGGTCGCCTCCACTAGGACTGTGGCAGGGGGTTGCGCCTCCTCCAGCAGCCAGCCAGGTCGCCTCCACCAGGACAGGGGCCAGCCAGGTCACCTCCTCCAGCAGCCAGCCAGGTCGCTTCCTCCAGGTTAGGGGCAGGGGCCAGCCATGTCACCTCCTCCAGCAGCCAGCCAGGTCGCCTCCTACAGGTTAGGGGCAGGAGCCAGCCAGGTCACCTCCTCCAGCAGCCGGCCAGGTCGCTTCCTCCAGGTTAGGGGCAGGGGCCAGCCAGGTCACCTCCTCCAGCAGCCAGCCAGGTCGCTTCCTCCAGGTTAGGGGCAGGGGCCAGCCAGGTCACCTCCTCCAGCAGCCAGCCAGGTCGCCTCCTCCAGGTTAGGGGCAGCAGCCAGCCAGGTCGCCTCCTCCAGGTTAGGGGCAGCAGCCAGCCAGGTAACCTCCTCCAGCAGCCAGCTAGGTCGCCTCCTCCAGGTTAGGGGCAGCAGCCAGCCAGGTAACCTCCTCCAGCAGCCAGGCAGGTCGCCTCCTCCAGGTTATGGGCAGCAGCCAGCCAGGTCACCTCCTCCAGCAGCCAGCCAGGTCGCTTCCTCCAGGTTAGGGGCAGGGGCCAGCCAGGTCACCTCCTCCAGCAGCCAGCCAGGTCGCCTCCACTTGGACAGTGGCAGGGGGTTGCGCCTCCTCCAGCAGCCAGCCAGGTCGCCTCCTCCAGGTTAGGGGCAGCAGCCAGCCAGGTAACCTCCTCCAGCAGCCAGCCAGGTCGCCTCCTCCAGGTTAGGGGCAGCAGCCAGCCAGGTAACCTCCTCCAGCAGCCAGCCAGGTCGCCTCCTCCAGGTTAGGGGCAGCAGCCAGCCAGGTAACCTCCTCCAGCAGCCAGCCAGGTCGCCTCCTCCAGGTTAGGGGCAGCAGCCAGCCAGGTAACCTCCTCCAGCAGCCAGCCAGGTCGCCTCCTCCAGGTTAGGGGCATCAGCCAGCCAGGTCACCTCCTCCAGCAGCCGGCCAGGTCGCCTCCTCCAGGTTAGGGGCAGCAGCCAGCCAGGTAACCTCCTCCAGCAGCCAGCCAGGTCGCCTCCTCCAGGTTAGGGGCAGGAGCCAGCCAGGTCACCTCCTCCAGCAGCCAGCCAGGTCGCCTCCACCAGGTCAGGGGCAGGGGCCAGCCAGGTCA
The DNA here is from genome assembly GCF_017639315.1 of Drosophila ananassae. Classification (NCBI taxonomy): domain Eukaryota; kingdom Metazoa; phylum Arthropoda; class Insecta; order Diptera; family Drosophilidae; genus Drosophila; species Drosophila ananassae. The sequence continues at coordinate 2,443 of NW_025319133.1, forward strand.
TCTTCTCCAGCAGCCAGCCAGGTCGCTTCCTCCAGGTTAGGGGCAGGGGCCAGCCAGGTCACCTCCTCCAGCAGCCAGCCAGGTCGCCTCCTCCAGGTTAGGGGCAGCAGCCAGCCAGGTCGCCTCCTCCAGGTTAGGGGCAGCAGCCAGCCAGGTAACCTCCTCCAGCAGCCAGCTAGGTCGCCTCCTCCAGGTTAGGGGCAGCAGCCAGCCAGGTAACCTCCTCCAGCAGCCAGGCAGGTCGCCTCCTCCAGGTTATGGGCAGCAGCCAGCCAGGTCACCTCCTCCAGCAGCCAGCCAGGTCGCTTCCTCCAAGTTAGGGGCAGGGGCCAGCCAGGTCACCTCCTCCAGCAGCCAGCCAGGTCGCCTCCACTTGGACAGTGGCAGGGGGTTGCGCCTCCTCCAGCAGCCAGCCAGGTCGCCTCCACCAGGTCAGGGGCAGGGGCCAGCCAGGTCACCTCCTCCAGCAGCCGGCCAGGTCGCCTCCTCCAGGTTAGGGGCAGCAGCCAGCCAGGTAACCTCCTCCAGCAGCCAGCCAGGTCGCCTCCTCCAGGTTAGGGGCAGGAGCCAGCCAGGTCACCTCCTCCAGCAGCCAGCCAGGTCGCCTCCACCAGGTCAGGGGCAGGGGCCAGCCAGGTCATCTTCTCCAGCAGCCGGCCAGGTCACCTCTTCCAGCAGCCAGCCAGGTCGCCTCCTCCAGGTTAGGGGCAGGAGCCAGCCAGGTCGCCTCCTCCAGGTTAGGGGCAGCAGCCAGCCAGGTCACCTCCTCCAGCAGCCGGCCAGGTCGCCTCCTCCAGGTTAGGGGCAGCAGCCAGCCAGGTAACCTCCTCCAGCAGCCAGCCAGGTCGCCTCCTCCAGGTTAGGGGCAGGAGCCAGCCAGGTCACCTCCTCCAGCAGCCGGCCAGGTCGCTTCCTCCAGGTTAGGGGCAGGGGCCAGCCAGGTCACCTCCTCCAGCAGCCAGCCAGGTCGCTTCCTCCAGGTTAGGGGCAGGGGCCAGCCAGGTCACCTCCTCCAGCAGCCAGCCAGGTCGCCTCCTCCAGGTTAGGGGCAGCAGCCAGCCAGGTCGCCTCCTCCAGGTTAGGGGCAGCAGCCAGCCAGGTAACCTCCTCCAGCAGCCAGCTAGGTCGCCTCCTCCAGGTTAGGGGCAGCAGCCAGCCAGGTAACCTCCTCCAGCAGCCAGGCAGGTCGCCTCCTCCAGGTTATGGGCAGCAGCCAGCCAGGTCACCTCCTCCAGCAGCCAGCCAGGTCGCTTCCTCCAAGTTAGGGGCAGGGGCCAGCCAGGTCACCTCCTCCAGCAGCCAGCCAGGTCGCCTCCACTTGGACAGTGGCAGGGGGTTGCGCCTCCTCCAGCAGCCAGCCAGGTCGCCTCCACCAGGTCAGGGGCAGGGGCCAGCCAGGTCACCTCCTCCAGCAGCCGGCCAGGTCGCCTCCTCCAGGTTAGGGGCAGCAGCCAGCCAGGTCACCTCCTCCAGCAGCCAGCCAGGTCGCTTCCTCCAGGTTAGGGGTTGAGAATTTCCGCCTTATATAGGCTAGGCCAGTACTAGAGGTGGGGAACTTGGTAGTTTGAGAAAAACTATCGCTCGCTACCGATGGTGCCGACCATCAGGGGCCAGCCAGGTCACCTCCTCCAGCAGCCAGCCAGGTCGCTTCCTCCAGGTTAGGGGCAGGGGCCAGCCATGTCACCTCCTCCAGCAGCCAGCCAGGTCGCTTCCTCCAGGTTAGGGGCAGGGGCCAGCCAGGTCACCTCCTCCAGCAGCCAGCCAGGTCGCCTCCACTAGGACTGTGGCAGGGGGTTGCGCCTCCTCCAGCAGCCAGCCAGGTCGCCTCCACCAGGACAGGGGCCAGCCAGGTCACCTCCTCCAGCAGCCAGCCAGGTCGCTTCCTCCAGGTTAGGGGCAGGGGCCAGCCATGTCACCTCCTCCAGCAGCCAGCCAGGTCGCCTCCTCCAGCAGCCGGTCAGGTCGCAGCAGCCAGCCAGGTCGCCTCCACCAGGTCAGGGGCAGGGGCCAGCCAGGTCACCGCCTCCAGCAGCCAGCCAGGTCGCCTCCTCCAGGTTAGGGGCAGGGGCCACCCAGGGCACCTCCTCCAGCAGCCGGCCAGGTCGCCTCCTCCAGGTTAGGGGCAGCAGCCAGCCAGGTCACCTCCTCCAGCAGCCAGCCAGGTCGCCTCCACCAGGTCAGGGGCAGGGGCCAGCCAGGTCACCTCCTCCAGCAGCCAGCCAGGTCGCCTCCTCCAGGTTAGGGGCAGGAGCCAGCCAGGTAACCTCCTCCAGCAGCCAGCCAGGTCGCCTCCTCCAGGTTAGGGGCAGCAGCCAGCCAGGTAACCTCCTCCAGCAGCCAGCCAGGTCGCCTACTCCAGGTTAGGGGCAGCAGCCAGACAGGTAACCTCCTCCAGCAGCCAGCCAGGTCGCCTCCTCCAGCAGCCAGCCAGGTCGCTTCCTCCAGGTTAGGGGCAGGGGCCAGCCAGGTCACCTCCTCCAGCAGCCAGCCAGGTCGCCTCCACTAGGACTGTGGCAGGGGGTTGCGCCTCCTCCAGCAGCCAGCCAGGTCGCCTCCACCAGGTCAGGGGCCAGCCAGGTCACCTCCTCCAGCAGCCAGCCAGGTCGCTTCCTCCAGGTTAGGGGCAGGGGCCAGCCATGTCACCTCCTCCAGCAGCCAGCCAGGTCGCCTCCTCCAGGTAAGGGGCAGGAGCCAGCCAGGTCACCTCCTCCAGCAGCCAGCCAGGTCGCCTCCTCCAGGTTAGGGGCAGCAGCCAGCCAGGTCGCCTCCACCAGGTCAGGGGCAGGGGCCAGCCAGGTCATCTCCTCCAGCAGCCTGCCAGGTCGCCTCCTCCAGGTTAGGGGCAGCAGCCAGCCAGGTAACCTCCTCCAGCAGCCAGCCAGGTCGCCTCCTCCAGGTTAGGGGCAGCAGCCAGCCAGGTCACCTCCTCCAGCAGCCAGCCAGCTGGGGCCACCCAGGGCACCTCCTCCAGCAGCCGGCCAGGTCGCCTCCTCCAGGTTAGGGGCAGCAGCCAGCCAGGTCACCTCCTCCAGCAGCCAGCCAGGTCGCCTCCTCCAGGTTAGGGGCAGGAGCCAGCCAGGTAACCTCCTCCAGCAGCCAGCCAGGTCGCTTCCTCCAGGTTAGGGGCAGGGGTCACCTCCTCCAGCAGCCAGCCAGGTCGCCAGCCAGGTCACCTCCTCCAGCAGCCAGCCAGGTCGCCTCCTCCTGGTCAGGGGCGTGGGCAGGGGAATGCACCTCCTCCAGTCGCCGGTCAGGCCGGTTTCCCCGCCGAGGGGAAAGTGCCTGAGGGGTTGAGAATTTCCGCCTTATATAGGCTAGGCCAGTACTAGAGGTGGGGAACTTGGTAGTTTGAGAAAAACTATCGCTCGCTACCGATGGTGCCGACCATCGAGGGGCCAGCCAGGTCACCTCCTTCAGCAGCCGGCCAGGTCGCCTCCTCCAGGTTAGGGGCAGGGGCCAGCCAGGTCACCTCCTCCAGCAGCCAGCCAGGTCGCCTTCTCCAGGTTAGGGGCAGCAGCCAGCCAGGTCACCTCCTCCAGCAGCCAGCCAGGTCGCTTCCTCCAGGTAAGGGGCAGGAGCCAGCCAGGTCACCTCCTCCAGCAGCCAGCCAGGTCGCCTCCACCAGGTCAGGGGCAGGGGCCAGCCAGGTCACCGCCTCCAGCAGCCAGCCAGGTCGCTTCCTCCAGGTTAGGGGCAGCAGCCAGCCAGGTCACCTCCTCCAGCAGCCAGCCAGGTCGCTTCCTCCAGGTTAGGGGCAGGGGCCAGCCAGGTCACCTCCTCCAGCAGCCAGCCAGGTCGCCTCCACTAGGACTGTGGCAGGGGGTTGCGCCTCCTCCAGCAGCCAGCCAGGTCGCCTCCACCAGGTCAGGGGCAGGGGCCAGCCAGGTCACCTCCTCCAGCAGCCAGCCAGGTCGCTTCCTCCAGGTTAGGGGCAGGGGCCAGCCATGTCACCTCCTCCAGCAGCCAGCCAGGTCGCCTCCTCCAGGTTAGGGGTTGAGAATTTCCGCCTTATATAGGCTAGGCCAGTACTAGAGGTGGGGAACTTGGTAGTTTGAGAAAAACTATCGCTCGCTACCGATGGTGCCGACCATCAGGAGCCAGCCAGTTCACCTCCTCCAGCAGCCAGCCAGGTCGCCTCCTCCAGGTTAGGGGCAGCAGCCAGCCAGGTCACCTCCTCCAGCAGCCAGCCAGGTCGCTTCCTCCAGGTTAAGGGCAGGGGCCAGCCAGGTCACCTCCTCCAGCAGCCAGCCAGGTCGCCTCCACTAGGACTGTGGCAGGGGGTTGCGCCTCCTCCAGCAGCCAGCCAGGTCGCTTCCTCCAGGTTAGGGGCAGGGGCCAGCCATGTCACCTCCTCCAGCAGCCAGCCAGGTCGCCTCCTCCAGGTTAGGGGCAGGAGCCAGCCAGGTCACCTCCTCCAGCAGCCAGCCAGGTCGCCTCCACCAGGTCAGGGGCAGGGGCCAGCCAGGTCACCGCCTCCAGCAGCCAGCCAGGTCGCCTCCTCCAGGTTAGGGGCAGGGGCCACCCAGGGCACCTCCTCCAGCAGCCAGCCAGGTCGCCTCCACCAGGTCAGGGGCAGGGGCCAACCAGGTCACCTCCTCCAGCAGCCAGCCAGGTCGCCTCCTCCAGGTTCGGGGCAGGAGCCAGCCAGGTAACCTCCTCCAGCAGCCAGCCAGGTCGCCTCCTCCAGGTTAGGGGCAGCAGCCAGCCAGGTAACCTCCTCCAGCAGCCAGCCAGGTCGCCTCCTCCAGGTTAGGGGCAGCAGCCAGACAGGTAACCTCCTCCAGCAGCCAGCCAGGGCGCCTCCTCCAGCAGCCAGCCAGGTCGCTTCCTCCAGGTTAGGGGCAGGGGCCAGCCAGGTCACCTCCTCCGCCTTATATAGGCTAGGCCAGTACTAGAGGTGGGGAACTTGGTAGTTTGAGAAAAACTATCGCTCGCTACCGATGGTGCCGACCATCGAGGGGCCAGCCAGGTCACCTCCTTCAGCAGCCGGCCAGGTCGCCTCCTCCAGGTTAGGGACAGGGGCCAGCCAGGTCACCTCCTCCAGCAGCCAGCCAGGTCGCCTTCTCCAGGTTAGGGGCAGCAGCCAGCCAGGTCACCTCCTCCAGCAGCCAGCCAGGTCGCTTCCTCCAGGTAAGGGGCAGGAGCCAGCCAGGTCACCTCCTCCAGCAGCCAGCCAGGTCGCCTCCACCAGGTCAGGGGCAGGGGCCAGCCAGGTCACCTCCTCCAGGTTAGGGGCAGGGGCCAGCCAGGTCACCTCCTCCAGCAGCCAGCCAGGTCGCCTCCACTAGGACAGTGGCAGGGGGTTGCGCCTCCTCCAGCAGCCAGCCAGGTCGCCTCCACCAGGTCAGGGGCATGGGCCAGCCAGGTCACCTCCTCCAGCAGCCAGCCAGGTCGCCTCCTCCAGGTTAGGGGCAGGAGCCAGCCAGGTAACCTCCTCCAGCAGCCAGCCAGGTCGCTTCCTCCAGGTTAGGGGCAGGGGTCACCTCCTCCAGCAGCCAGCCAGGTCGCCAGCCAGGTCACCTCCTCCAGCAGCCAGCCAGGTCGCCTCCTCCAGGTTAGGGGCAGGAGCCAGCCAGGTAACCTCCTCCAGCAGCCAGCCAGGTCGCTTCCTCCAGGTTAGGGGCAGGGGCCAGCCAGGTCACCTCCTCCAGCAGCCAGCCAGGTCGCCTCCTCCTGGTCAGGGGCGGGGGCAGGGGAATGCACCTCCTCCAGTCGCCGGTCAGGCCGGTTTCCCCGCCGAGGGGAAAGTGCCTGAGGGGTTGAGAATTTCCGCCTTATATAGGCTAGGCCAGTACTAGAGGTGGGGAACTTGGTAGTTTGAGAAAAACTATCGCTCGCTACCGATGGTGCCGACCATCGAGGGGCCAGCCAGGTCACCTCCTTCAGCAGCCGGCCAGGTCGCCTCCTCCAGGTTAGGGGCAGGGGCCAGCCAGGTCACCTCCTCCAGCAGCCAGCCAGGTCGCCTTCTCCAGGTTAGGGGCAGCAGCCAGCCAGGTCACCTCCTCCAGCAGCCAGCCAGGTCGCTTCCTCCAGGTTAGGGGCAGGAGCCAGCCAGGTCACCTCCTCCAGCAGCCAGCAAGGTCGCCTCCACTAGGACAGTGGCAGGGGGTTGCGCCTCCTCCAGCAGCCAGCCAGGTCGCCTCCACCAGGTCAGGGGCAGGGGCCAGCCAGGTCACCGCCTCCAGCAGCCAGCCAGGTCGCTTCCTCCAGGTTAGGGGCAGCAGCCAGCCAGGTCACCTCCTCCAGCAGCCAGCCAGGTCACCTCCTCCAGCAGCCAGCCAGGTCGCTTCCTCCAGGTTAGGGGCAGGGGCCAGCCAGGTCACCTCCTCCAGCAGCCAGCCAGGTCGCCTCCACTAGGACTGTGGCAGGGGGTTGCGCCTCCTCCAGCAGCCAGCCAGGTCGCCTCCACCAGGTCAGGGGCAGGGGCCAGCCAGGTCACCTCCTCCAGCAGCCAGCCAGGTCGCTTCCTCCAGGTTAGGGGCAGGGGCCAGCCATGTCACCTCCTCCAGCAGCCAGCCAGGTCGCCTCCTCCAGGTTAGGGGCAGGAGCCAGCCAGGTCACCTCCTCCAGCAGCCAGCCAGGTCGCCTCCTCCAGGTTAGGGGCAGCAGCCAGCCAGGTCACCTCCTCCAGCAGCCAGCCAGGTCGCTTCCTCCAGGTTAGGGGCAGGGGTCACCTCCTCCAGCAGCCAGCCAGGTCGCCTCCACTAGGACAGTGGCAGGGGGTTGCGCCTCCTCCAGCAGCCAGCCAGGTCGCCTCCACAAGGTCAGGGGCAGGGGCCAGCCAGGTCACCGCCTCCAGCAGCCAGCCAGGTCGCCTCCTCCAGGTTAGGGGCAGGGGCCACCCAGGGCACCTCCTCCAGCAGCCAGCCAGGTCGCCTCCACCAGGTCAGGGGCAGGGGCCAGCCAGGTCACCTCCTCCAGCAGCCAGCCAGGTCGCCTCCTCCAGGTTAGGGGCAGGAGCCAGCCAGGTAACCTCCTCCAGCAGCCAGCCAGGTCGCCTCCTCCAGGTTAGGGGCAGCAGCCAGCCAGGTAACCTCCTCCAGCAGCCAGCCAGGTCGCCTCCTCCAGGTTAGGGGCAGCAGCCAGACAGGTAACCTCCTCCAGCAGCCAGCCAGGTCGCCTCCTCCAGCAGCCAGCCAGGTCGCTTCCTCCAGGTTAGGGGCAGGGGCCAGCCAGGTCACCTCCTCCAGCAGCCAGCCAGGTCGCCTCCTCCAGGTTAGGGGCAGCAGCCAGCCAGGTCACCTCCTCCAGCAGCCAGCCAGGTCGCCTCCACCAGGTCAGGGGCAGGGGCCAGCCAGGTCACCTCCTCCAGCAGCCAGCCAGGTCGCCTTCTCCAGGTTAGGGGCAGGAGCCAGCCAGGTAACCTCCTCCAGCAGCCAGCCAGGTCGCCTCCTCCAGGTTAGGGGCAGCAGCCAGCCAGGTAACCTCCTCCAGCAGCCAGCCAGGTCGCCTCCTCCAGGTTAGGGGCAGGAGCCAGCCAGGTCACCTCCTCCAGCAGCCAGCCAGGTCGCCTCCACCAGGTCAGGGGCAGGGGACAGCCAGGTCATCTCCTCCAGCAGCCGGCCAGGTCACCTCTTCCAGCAGCCAGCCAGGTCGCCTCCTCCAGGTTAGGGGCAGGGGCCAGCCAGGTCACCTCCTCCAGCAGCCAGCGAGGTCACCTCCTCCAGCAGCCAGCCAGGTCGCCTCCTCCAGGTTAGGGGCAGGAGCCAGCCAGGTCACCTCCTCCAGCAGCCAGCCAGGTCGCCTCCACCAGGTCAGGGGCAGGGGCCAGCCAGGTCATCTCCTCCAGCAGCCGGCCAGGTCACCTCTTCCAGCAGCCAGCCAGGTCGCCTCCTCCAGGTTAGGGGCAGGGGCCAGCCAGGTCACCTCCTCCAGCAGCCAGCCAGGTCACCTCCTCCAGCAGCCAGCCAGGTCGCCTCCTCCAGGTTAGGGGCAGGGGCCACCCAGGGCACCTCCTCCAGCAGCCGGCCAGGTCGCCTCCTCCAGGTTAGGGGCAGCAGCCAGCCAGGTCACCTCCTCCAGCAGCCAGCCAGGTCGCCTCCACCTGGTCAGGGGCAAGGGCCAGCCAGGTCACCTCCTCCAGCAGCCAGCCAGGTCACCTCCTCCAGGTTAGGGGCAGGGGCCAGCCAGGTCACCTCCTCCAGCAGCCAGCCAGGTCGCCTCCACTAGGACAGTGGCAGGGGGTTGCGCCTCCTCCAGCAGCCAGCCAGGTCGCCTCCTCCAGGTTAGGGGCAGCAGCCAGCCAGGTAACCTCCTCCAGCAGCCAGCCAGGTCGCCTCCTCCAGGTTAGGGGCAGCAGCCAGCCAGGTAACCTCCTCCAGCAGCCAGCCAGGTCGCCTCCTCCAGGTTAGGGGCAGCAGCCAGCCAGGTAACCTCCTCCAGCAGCCAGCCAGGTCGCCTCCTCCAGGTTAGGGGCAGCAGCCAGCCAGGTCACCTCCTCCAGCAGCCGGCCAGGTCGCCTCCTCCAGGTTAGGGGCAGCAGCCAGCCAGGTAACCTCCTCCAGCAGCCAGCCAGGTCGCCTCCTCCAGGTTAGGGGCAGGAGCCAGCCAGGTCACCTCCTCCAGCAGCCAGCCAGGTCGCCTCCACCAGGTCAGGGGCAGGGGCCAGCCAGGTCATCTTCTCCAGCAGCCGGCCAGGTCACCTCTTCCAGCAGCCAGCCAGGTCACCTCCTCCAGCAGCCAGCCAGGTCGCCACCTCCTGGTCAGGGGCGGGGGAAGGGGAATGCACCTCCTCCAGTCGCCGGCCAATCCGGCCGGTTTCCCCGCCGAGGGGAAAGTGCCTGAGGGGTTGTGAATTTCCGCCTTATATAGGCTAGGCCAGTACTAGAGGTGGGGAACTTGGTAGTTTGAGAAAAACTATCGCTCGCTACCTATTGTGCCGACCATCGAGGGGCCAGCCAGGTCACCTCCTTCAGCAGCCGGCCAGGTCGCCTCCTCCAGGTTAGGGGCAGGGGCCAGCCAGGTCACCTCCTCCAGCAGCCAGTCAGGTCGCCTCCTCCAGGTTAGGGGCAGCAGCCAGCCAGGTCACCTCCTCCAGCAGCCAGCCAGGTCGCTTCCTCCAGGTTAGGGGCAGCAGCCAGCCAGGTCACCTCCTCCAGCAGCCAGCCAGGTCGCCTCCACCAGGTCAGGGGCAGGGGCCAGCCAGGTCACCTCCTCCAGCAGCCAGCCAGGTCGCCTCCTCCAGGTTAGGGGCAGGAGCCAGCCAGGTAACCTCCTCCAGCAGCCAGCCAGGTCGCTTCCTCCAGGTTAGGGGCAGGGGTCACCTCCTCCAGCAGCCAGCCAGGTCACCTCCTCCAGCAGCCAGCCAGGTCGCCTCCTCCAGGTTAGGGGCAGGAGCCAGCCAGGTCACCTCCTCCAGCAGCCAGCCAGGTCGCCTCCACTAGGACAGTGGCAGGGGGTTGCGCCTCCTCCAGCAGCCAGCCAGGTCGCCTCCTCCAGGTTAGGGGCAGCAGCCAGCCAGGTAACCTCCTCCAGCAGCCAGCCAGGTCGCCTCCTCCAGGTAAGGGGCAGCAGCCAGCCAGGTAACCTCCTCCAGCAGCCAGCCAGGTCGCCTCCTCCAGGTTAGGGGCAGGAGCCAGCCAGGTAACCTCCTCCAGCAGCCAGCCAGGTCGCTTCCTCCAGGTTAGGGGCAGGGGTCACCTCCTCCAGCAGCCAGCCAGGTCACCTCCTCCAGCAGCCAGCCAGGTCGCCTCCTCCAGGTTAGGGGCAGGAGCCAGCCAGGTCACCTCCTCCAGCAGCCAGCCAGGTCGCCTCCACTAGGACAGTGGCAGGGGGTTGCGCCTCCTCCAGCAGCCAGCCAGGTCGCCTCCTCCAGGTTAGGGGCAGCAGCCAGCCAGGTCACCTCCTCCAGCAGCCGGCCAGGTCGCCTCCTCCAGGTTAGGGGCAGCAGCCAGCCAGGTAACCTCCTCCAGCAGCCAGCCAGGTCGCCTCCTCCAGGTTAGGGGCAGGAGCCAGCCAGGTCACCTCCTCCAGCAGCCAGCCAGGTCGCCTCCACCAGGTCAGGGGCAGGGGCCAGCCAGGTCATCTTCTCCAGCAGCCGGCCAGGTCACCTCTTCCAGCAGCCAGCCAGGTCGCCTCCTACAGGTTAGGGGCAGGGGCCAGCCAGGTCACCTCCTCCAGCAGCCAGCCAGGTCACCTCCTCCAGCAGCCAGCCAGGTCGCCACCTCCTGGTCAGCCGACCATCGAGGGGCCAGCCAGGTCACCTCCTTCAGCAGCCGGCCAGATCGCCTCCTCCAGGTTAGGGGCAGGGGCCAGCCAGGTCACCTCCTCCAGCAGCCAGCCAGGTCGCCTCCTCCAGGTTAGGGGCAGCAGCCAGCCAGGTCACCTCCTCCAGCAGCCAGCCAGGTCGCTTCCTCCAGGTTAGGGGCAGGAGCCAGCCAGGTCACCTCCTCCAGCAGCCAGCCAGGTCGCCTCCACTAGGACAGTGGCAGGGGGTTGCGCCTCCTCCAGCAGCCAGCCAGGTCGCCTCCACCAGGTCAGGGGCAGGGGCCAGCCAGGTCACCGCCTCCAGCAGCCAGCCAGGTCGCCTCCTCCAGGTTAGGGGCAGGGGCCAGCCAGGTCACCTCCTCCAGTAGCCGGCCAGGTCACCTCCTCCAGGTTAGGGGCAGCAGCCAGCCAGGTCACCTCCTCCAGCAGCCAGCCAGGTCGCTTCCTCCAGGTTAGGGGCAGGGGCCAGCCAGGTCACCTCCTCCAGCAGCCAGCACGGTCGCCTCCTCCTGGTCAGGGGCAGGGGCCAGCCAGGTCACCTCCTCCAGCAGCCAGCCAGGTCGCCTCCTCCAGGTTAGGGGCAGGAGCCAGCCAGGTAACCTCCTCCAGCAGCCAGCCAGGTCGCCTCCTCCAGGTTAGGGGCAGCAGCCAGCCAGGTAACCTCCTCCAGCAGCCAGCCAGGTCGCTTCCTCCAGGTTAGGGGCAGGGGCCAGCCAGGTCACCTCCTCCAGCAGCCAGCCAGGTCGCCTCCTCCAGCAGCCAGCCAGGTCGCCTCCACCAGGTCAGGGGCAGGGGCCAGCCAGGTCACCTCCTCCAGCAGCCAGCCAGGTCACCTCCTCCAGCAGCCAGCCAGGTCGCCACCTCCTGGTCAGGGGCGGGGGCAGGGGAATGCACCTCCTCCAGTCGCCGGCCAATCCGGCCGGTTTCCCCGCCGAGGGGAAAGTGCCTGAGGGGTTGTGAATTTCCGCCTTATATAGGCTAGGCCAGTACTAGAGGTGGGGAACTTGGTAGTTTGAGAAAAACTATCGCTCGCTACCGATTGTGCCGACCATCGAGGGGCCAGCCAGGTCACCTCCTTCAGCAGCCGGCCAGATCGCCTCCTCCAGGTTAGGGGCAGGGGCCAGCCAGGTCACCTCCTCCAGCAGCCAGCCAGGTCGCCTCCTCCAGGTTAGGGGCAGCAGCCAGCCAGGTCACCTCCTCCAGCAGCCAGCCAGGTCGCTTCCTCCAGGTTAGGGGCAGGGGCCAGCCAGGTCACCTCCTACAGCAGCCAGCCAGGTCGCTTCCTCCAGGTTAGGGGCAGGGGCCAGCCATGTCACCTCCTCCAGCAGCCAGCCAGGTCGCTTCCTCCAGGTTAGGGGCAGGGGCCAGCCTGGTCACCTCCTCCAGCAGCCAGCCAGGTCGCCTCCACTAGGACTGTGGCAGGGGGTTGCGCCTCCTCCAGCAGCCAGCCAGGTCGCCTCCACCAGGACAGGGGCCAGCCAGGTCACCTCCTCCAGCAGCCAGCCAGGTCGCTTCCTCCAGGTTAGGGGCAGGGGCCAGCCATGTCACCTCCTCCAGCAGCCAGCCAGGTCGCTTCCTCCAGGTTAGGGGCAGGAGCCAGCCAGGTCACCTCCTCCAGCAGCCGGTCAGGTCGCCTCCATCAGGTCAGGGGCAGGGGCCAGCCAGGTCACCTTCTCCAGCAGCCAGCCAGGTCGCCTCCTCCAGGTTAGGGGCAGGGGCCAGCCAGGTCACCTCCTCCAGCAGCCGGCCAGGTCGCCTCCTCCAGGTTAGGGGCAGCAGCCAGCCAGGTCACCTCCTCCAGCAGCCAGCCAGGTCGCTTCCTCCAGGTTAGGGGCAGGGGCCAGCCAGGTCACCTCCTCCAGCAGCCAGCCAGGTCGCCTCCACTAGGACTGTGGCAGGGGGTTGCGCCTCCTCCAGCAGCCAGCCAGGTCGCCTCCTCCAGGTTAGGGGCAGCAGCCAGCCAGGTCGCCTCCTCCAGGTTAGGGGCAGCAGCCAGCCAGGTAACCTCCTCCAGCAGCCAGCTAGGTCGCCTCCTCCAGGTTAGGGGCAGCAGCCAGCCAGGTAACCTCCTCCAGCAGCCAGGCAGGTCGCCTCCTCCAGGTTATGGGCAGCAGCCAGCCAGGTCACCTCCTCCAGCAGCCAGCCAGGTCGCTTCCTCCAGGTTAGGGGCAGGGGCCAGCCAGGTCACCTCCTCCAGCAGCCAGCCAGGTCGCCTCCACTTGGACAGTGGCAGGGGGTTGCGCCTCCTCCAGCAGCCAGCCAGGTCGCCTCCACCAGGTCAGGGGCAGGGGCCAGCCAGGTCACCTCCTCCAGCAGCCGGCCAGGTCGCCTCCTCCAGGTTAGGGGCAGCAGCCAGCCAGGTCACCTCCTCCAGCAGCCAGCCAGGTCGCTTCCTCCAGGTTAGGGGCAGGGGCCAGCCAGGTCACCTCCTCCAGCAGCCAGCCAGGTCGCTTCCTCCAGGTTAGGGGCAGGGGCCAGCCATGTCACCTCCTCCAGCAGCCAGCCAGGTCGCTTCCTCCAGGTTAGGGGCAGGGGCCAGCCAGGTCACCTCCTCCAGCAGCCAGCCAGGTCGCCTCCACTAGGACTGTGGCAGGGGGTTGCGCCTCCTCCAGCAGCAAGCCAGGTCGCCTCCACCAGGACAGGGGCCAGCCAGGTCACCTCCTCCAGCAGCCAGCCAGGTCGCTTCCTCCAGGTTAGGGGCAGGGGCCAGCCATGTCACCTTCCCAGCAGCCAGCCAGGTCGCCTCCTCCAGCAGCCGGTCAGGTCGCCTCCATCAGGTCAGGGGCAGGGGCCAGCCAGGTCACCTTCTCCAGCAGCCAGCCAGGTCGCCTCCTCCAGATTAGGGGCAGGGGCCAGCCAGGTCACCTCCTCCAGCAGCCGGCCAGGTCGCCTCCTCCAGGTTAGGGGCAGCAGCCAGCCAGGTCACCTCCTCCAGCAGCCAGCCAGGTCGCTTCCTCCAGGTTAGGGGCAGGGGCCAGCCAGGTCACCTCCTCCAGCAGCCAGCCAGGTCGCCTCCTCCAGCAGCCAGCCAGGTCGCCTCCTCCAGGTTAGGGGCAGCAGCCAGCCAGGTAACCTCCTCCAGCAGCCAGCCAGGTAACCTCCTCCAGCAGCCAGGCAGGTCGCCTCCTCCAGGTTAGGGGCAGGGGCCAGCCAGGTCACCTCCTCCAGCAGCCAGCCAGGTCACCTCCTCCAGCAGCCAGCCAGGTCGCTTCCTCCAGGTTAGGGGCAGGGGCCAGCCAGGTCACCTCCTCCAGCAGCCAGCCAGGTCACCTCTTCCAGCAGCCAGCCAGGTCGCTTCCTCCAGGTTAGGGGCAGGGGCCAGCCATGTCACCTCCTCCAGCAGCCAGCCAGGTCGCCTCCTCCAGGTTAGGGGCAGGAGCCAGCCAGGTCGCCTCCACTTGGACAGTGGCAGGGGGTTGCGCCTCCTCCAGCAGCCAGCCAGGTCGCCTCCACCAGGTCAGGGGCAGGGGCCAGCCAGGTCACCTCCTCCAGCAGCCGGCCAGGTCGCCTCCTCCAGGTTAGGGGCAGCAGCCAGCCAGGTCACCTCCTCCAGCAGCCAGCCAGGTCGCTTCCTCCAGGTTAGGGGCAGGGGTCAGCCAGGTCACCTCCTCCAGCAGCCAGCCAGGTCGCTTCCTCCAGGTTAGGGGCAGAGGCCAGCCATGTCACCTCCTCCAGCAGCCAGCCAGGTCGCTTCCTCCAGGTTAGGGGCAGGGGCCAGCCAGGTCACCTCCTCCAGCAGCCAGCCAGGTCACCTCCTCCAGCAGCCAGCCAGGTCGCCTCCTCCAGGTTAGGGGCAGGAGCCAGCCAGGTCACCTCCTCCAGCAGCCAGCCAGGTCACCTCCTCCAGCAGCCAGCCAGGTCGCTTCCTCCAGGTTAGGGGCAGGGGCCAGCCAGGTCACCTCCTCCAGCAGCCAGCCAGGTCGCCTCCTCCAGGTTAGGGGCAGCAGCCAGCCAGGTCGCCTCCTCCTGGTTAGGGGCAGCAGCCAGCCAGGTAACCTCCTCCAGCAGCCAGCTAGGTCGCCTCCTCCAGGTTAGGGGCAGCAGCCAGCCAGGTAACCTCCTCCAGCAGCCAGGCAGGTCGCCTCCTCCAGGTTATGGGCAGCAGCCAGCCAGGTCACCTCCTCCAGCAGCCAGCCAGGTCGCTTCCTCCAGGTTAGGGGCAGGGGCCAGCCAGGTCACCTCCTCCAGCAGCCAGCCAGGTCGCCTCCACTTGGACAGTGGCAGGGGGTTGCGCCTCCTCCAGCAGCCAGCCAGGTCGCCTCCACCAGGTCAGGGGCAGGGGCCAGCCAGGTCACCTCCTCCAGCAGCCGGCCAGGTCGCCTCCTCCAGGTTAGGGGCAGCAGCCAGCCAGGTCACCTCCTCCAGCAGCCAGCCAGGTCGCTTCCTCCAGGTTAGGGGCAGGGGCCAGCCAGGTCACCTCCTCCAGCAGCCAGCCAGGTCGCTTCCTCCAGGTTAGGGGCAGGGGCCAGCCATGTCACCTCCTTCAGCAGCCAGCCAGGTCGCTTCCTCCAGGTTAGGGGCAGGGGCCAGCCAGGTCACCTCCTCCAGCAGCCAGCCAGGTCGCCTCCACTAGGACTGTGGCAGGGGGTTGCGCCTCCTCCAGCAGCCAGCCAGGTCGCCTCCACCAGGACAGGGGCCAGCCAGGTCACCTCCTCCAGCAGCCAGCCAGGTCGCTTCCTCCAGGTTAGGGGCAGGGGCCAGCCATGTCACCTCCTCCAGCAGCCAGCCAGGTCGCCTCCTCCAGCAGCCGGTCAGGTCGCCTCCATCAGGTCAGGGGCAGGGGCCAGCCAGGTCACCTTCTCCAGCAGCCAGCCAGGTCGCCTCCTCCAGGTTAGGGGCAGGGGCCAGCCAGGTCACCTCCTCCAGCAGCCGGCCAGGTCGCCTCCTCCAGGTTAGGGGCAGCAGCCAGCCAGGTCACCTCCTCCAGCAGCCAGCCAGGTCGCTTCCTCCAGGTTAGGGGCAGGGGCCAGCCAGGTCACCTCCTCCAGCAGCCAGCCAGGTCGCCTCCACTAGGACTGTGGCAGGGGGTTGCGCCTCCTCCAGCAGCCAGCCAGGTCGCCTCCTCCAGGTTAGGGGCAGCAGCCAGCCAGGTCGCCTCCTCCAGGTTAGGGGCAGCAGCCAGCCAGGTAACCTCCTCCAGCAGCCAGCTAGGTCGCCTCCTCCAGGTTAGGGGCAGCAGCCAGCCAGGTAACCTCCTCCAGCAGCCAGGCAGGTCGCCTCCTCCAGGTTATGGGCAGCAGCCAGCCAGGTCACCTCCTCCAGCAGACAGCCAGGTCACCTCCTCCAGCAGCCAGCCAGATCGCTTCCTCCAGGTTAGGGGCAGGGGCCAGCCAGGTCACCTCCTCCAGCAGCCAGCCAGGTCGCCTCCACTTGGACAGTGGCAGGGGGTTGCGCCTCCTCCAGCAGCCAGCCAGGTCGCCTCCACCAGGTCAGGGGCAGGGGCCAGCCAGGTCACCTCCTCCAGCAGCCGGCCAGGTCGCCTCCTCCAGGTTAGGGGCAGCAGCCAGCCAGGTCACCTCCTCCAGCAGCCAGCCAGGTCGCTTCCTCCAGGTTAGGGGCAGGGGCCAGCCAGGTCACCTCCTCCAGCAGCCAGCCAGGTCGCTTCCTCCAGGTTAGGGGCAGGGGCCAGCCAGGTCACCTCCTCCAGCAGCCAGCCAGGTCGCCTCCTCCAGGTTAGGGGCAGCAGCCAGCCAGGTCGCCTCCTCCAGCAGCCAGCCAGGTCGCCTCCACTAGGACTGTGGCAGGGGGTTGCGCCTCCTCCAGCAGCAAGCCAGGTCGCCTCCACCAGGACAGGGGCCAGCCAGGTCACCTCCTCCAGCAGCCAGCCAGGTCGCTTCCTCCAGGTTAGGGGCAGGGGCCAGCCATGTCACCTTCCCAGCAGCCAGCCAGGTCGCCTCCTCCAGCAGCCGGTCAGGTCGCCTCCATCAGGTCAGGGGCAGGGGCCAGCCAGGTCACCTTCTCCAGCAGCCAGCCAGGTCGCCTCCTCCAGGTTAGGGGCAGGGGCCAGCCAGGTCACCTCCTCCAGCAGCCGGCCAGGTCGCCTCCTCCAGGTTAGGGGCAGCAGCCAGCCAGGTCACCTCCTCCAGCAGCCAGCCAGGTCGCTTCCTCCAGGTTAGGGGCAGGGGCCAGCCAGGTCACCTCCTCCAGCAGCCAGCCAGGTCGCCTCCTCCAGGTTAGGGGCAGCAGCCAGCCAGGTCGCCTCCTCCAGGTTAGGGGCAGCAGCCAGCCAGGTAACCTCCTCCAGCAGCCAGCTAGGTCGCCTCCTCCAGGTTAGGGGCAGCAGCCAGCCAGGTAACCTCCTCCAGCAGCCAGGCAGGTCGCCTCCTCCAGGTTATGGGCAGCAGCCAGCCAGGTCACCTCCTCCAGCAGCCAGCCAGGTCGCTTCCTCCAGGTTAGGGGCAGGGGCCAGCCAGGTCACCTCCTCCAGCAGCCAGCCAGGTCGCCTCCACTTGGACAGTGGCAGGGGGTTGCGCCTCCTCCAGCAGCCAGCCAGGTCGCCTCCACCAGGTCAGGGGCAGGGGCCAGCCAGGTCACCTCCTCCAGCAGCCGGCCAGGTCGCCTCCTCCAGGTTAGGGGCAGCAGCCAGCCAGGTCACCTCCTCCAGCAGCCAGCCAGGTCGCCTCCACTTGGACAGTGGCAGGGGGTTGCGCCTCCTCCAGCAGCCAGCCAGGTCGCCTCCACCAGGTCAGGGGCAGGGGCCAGCCAGGTCACCTCCTCCAGCAGCCGGCCAGGTCGCCTCCTCCAGGTTAGGGGCAGCAGCCAGCCAGGTCACCTCCTCCAGCAGCCAGCCAGGTCGCTTCCTCCAGGTTAGGGGCAGGGGCCAGCCAGGTCACCTCCTCCAGCAGCCAGCCAGGTCGCTTCCTCCAGGTTAGGGGCAGGGGCCAGCCAGGTCACCTCCTCCAGCAGCCAGCCAGGTCGCCTCCACTAGGACTGTGGCAGGGGGTTGCGCCTCCTCCAGCAGCCAGCCAGGTCGCCTCCTCCAGGTTAGGGGCAGCAGCCAGCCAGGTAACCTCCTCCAGCAGCCAGCTAGGTCGCCTCCTCCAGGTTAGGGGCAGCAGCCAGCCAGGTAACCTCCTCCAGCAGCCAGGCAGGTCGCCTCCTCCAGGTTATGGGCAGCAGCCAGCCAGGTCACCTCCTCCAGCACCCAGCCAGGTCACCTCCTCCAGCAGCCAGCCAGGTCGCCTCCTCCAGCAGCCAGCCAGGTCGCCTCCACTTGGACAGTGGCAGGGGGTTGCGCCTCCTCCAGCAGCCAGCCAGGTCGCCTCCACCAGGTCAGGGGCAGGGGCCAGCCAGGTCACCTCCTCCAGCAGCCGGCCAGGTCGCCTCCTCCAGGTTAGGGGCAGGGGCCAGCCAGGTCACCTCCTCCAGCAGCCGGCCAGGTCGCCTCCTCCAGGTTAGGGGCAGCAGCCAGCCAGGTCACCTCCTCCAGCAGCCAGCCAGGTCGCTTCCTCCAGGTTAGGGGCAGGGGCCAGCCAGGTCACCTCCTCCAGCAGCCAGCCAGGTCGCCTCCACTAGGACTGTGGCAGGGGGTTGCGCCTCCTCCAGCAGCCAGCCAGGTCGCCTCCTCCAGGTTAGGGGCAGCAGCCAGCCAGGTCGCCTCCTCCAGGTTAGGGGCAGCAGCCAGCCAGGTAACCTCCTCCAGCAGCCAGCTAGGTCGCCTCCTCCAGGTTAGGGGCAGCAGCCAGCCAGGTCACCTCCTCCAGCAGCCAGCCAGGTCGCCTCCACCAGGTCAGGGGCAGGGGCCAGCCAGGTCACCTCCTCCAGCAGCCGGCCAGGTCGCCTCCTCCAGGTTAGGGGCAGGGGCCAGCCAGGTCACCTCCTCCAGCAGCCGGCCAGGTCGCCTCCTCCAGGTTAGGGGCAGCAGCCAGCCAGGTCACCTCCTCCAGCAGCCAGCCAGGTCGCTTCCTCCAGGTTAGGGGCAGGGGCCAGCCAGGTCACCTCCTCCAGCAGCCAGCCAGGTCGCCTCCACTAGGACTGTGGCAGGGGGTTGCGCCTCCTCCAGCAGCCAGCCAGGTCGCCTCCTCCAGGTTAGGGGCAGCAGCCAGCCAGGTCGCCTCCTCCAGGTTAGGGGCAGCAGCCAGCCAGGTAACCTCCTCCAGCAGCCAGCTAGGTCGCCTCCTCCAGGTTAGGGGCAGCAGCCAGCCAGGTAACCTCCTCCAGCAGCCAGGCAGGTCGCCTCCTCCAGGTTATGGGCAGCAGCCAGCCAGGTCACCTCCTCCAGCAGCCAGCCAGGTCACCTCCTCCAGCAGCCAGCCAGATCGCTTCCTCCAGGTTAGGGGCAGGGGCCAGCCAGGTCACCTCCTCCAGCAGCCAGCCAGGTCGCCTCCACTTGGACAGTGGCAGGGGGTTGCGCCTCCTCCAGCAGCCAGCCAGGTCGCCTCCACCAGGTCAGGGGCAGGGGCCAGCCAGGTCACCTCCTCCAGCAGCCAGCCAGGTCGCTTCCTCCAGGTTAGGGGCAGGGGCCAGCCAGGTCACCTCCTCCAGCAGCCAGCCAGGTCGCTTCCTCCAGGTTAGGGGCAGGGGCCAGCCATGTCACCTCCTCCAGCAGCCAGCCAGGTCGCTTCCTCCAGGTTAGGGGCAGGGGCCAGCCAGGTCACCTCCTCCAGCAGCCAGCCAGGTCGCCTCCACTAGGACTGTGGCAGGGGGTTGCGCCTCCTCCAGCAGCAAGCCAGGTCGCCTCCACCAGGACAGGGGCCAGCCAGGTCACCTCCTCCAGCAGCCAGCCAGGTCGCTTCCTCCAGGTTAGGGGCAGGGGCCAGCCATGTCACCTTCCCAGCAGCCAGCCAGGTCGCCTCCTCCAGCAGCCGGTCAGGTCGCCTCCATCAGGTCAGGGGCAGGGGCCAGCCAGGTCACCTTCTCCAGCAGCCAGCCAGGTCGCCTCCTCCAGGTTAGGGGCAGGGGCCAGCCAGGTCACCTCCTCCAGCAGCCGGCCAGGTCGCCTCCTCCAGGTTAGGGGCAGCAGCCAGCCAGGTCACCTCCTCCAGCAGCCAGCCAGGTCGCTTCCTCCAGGTTAGGGGCAGGGGCCAGCCAGGTGACCTCCTCCAGCAGCCAGCCAGGTCGCCTCCTCCAGGTTAGGGGCAGCAGCCAGCCAGGTCGCCTCCTCCAGGTTAGGGGCAGCAGCCAGCCAGGTAACCTCCTCCAGCAGCCAGCTAGGTCGCCTCCTCCAGGTTAGGGGCAGCAGCCAGCCAGGTAACCTCCTCCAGCAGCCAGCCAGGTCGCTTCCTCCAGGTTAGGGGCAGGGGCCAGCCAGGTCACCTCCTCCAGCAGCCAGCCAGGTCGCCTCCACTTGGACAGTGGCAGGGGGTTGCGCCTCCTCCAGCAGCCAGCCAGGTCGCCTCCACCAGGTCAGGGGCAGGGGCCAGCCAGGTCACCTCCTCCAGCAGCCGGCCAGGTCGCCTCCTCCAGGTTAGGGGCAGCAGCCAGCCAGGTCACCTCCTCCAGCAGCCAGCCAGGTCGCCTCCACTTGGACAGTGGCAGGGGGTTGCGCCTCCTCCAGCAGCCAGCCAGGTCGCCTCCACCAGGTCAGGGGCAGGGGCCAGCCAGGTCACCTCCTCCAGCAGCCGGCCAGGTCGCCTCCTCCAGGTTAGGGGCAGCAGCCAGCCAGGTCACCTCCTCCAGCAGCCAGCCAGGTCGCTTCCTCCAGGTTAGGGGCAGGGGCCAGCCAGGTCACCTCCTCCAGCAGCCAGCCAGGTCGCTTCCTCCAGGTTAGGGGCAGGGGCCAGCCATGTCACCTCCTCCAGCAGCCAGCCAGGTCGCTTCCTCCAGGTTAGGGGCAGGGGCCAGCCAGGTCACCTCCTCCAGCAGCCAGCCAGGTCGCCTCCACTAGGACTGTGGCAGGGGGTTGCGCCTCCTCCAGCAGCCAGCCAGGTCGCCTCCACCAGGACAGGGGCCAGCCAGGTCACCTCCTCCAGCAGCCAGCCAGGTCGCTTCCTCCAGGTTAGGGGCAGGGGCCAGCCATGTCACCTTCCCAGCAGCCAGCTAGGTCGCCTCCTCCAGCAGCCGGTCAGGTCGCCTCCATCAGGTCAGGGGCAGGGGCCAGCCAGGTCACCTTCTCCAGCAGCCAGCCAGGTCGCCTCCTCCAGGTTAGGGGCAGGGGCCAGCCAGGTCACCTCCTCCAGCAGCCGGCCAGGTCGCCTCCTCCAGGTTAGGGGCAGCAGCCAGCCAGGTCACCTCCTCCAGCAGCCAGCCAGGTCGCTTCCTCCAGGTTAGGGGCAGGGGCCAGCCAGGTCACCTCCTCCAGCAGCCAGCCAGGTCGCCTCCTCCAGGTTAGGGGCAGCAGCCAGCCAGGTCGCCTCCTCCAGGTTAGGGGCAGCAGCCAGCCAGGTAACCTCCTCCAGCAGCCAGCTAGGTCGCCTCCTCCAGGTTAGGGGCAGCAGCCAGCCAGGTAACCTCCTCCAGCAGCCAGGCAGGTCGCCTCCTCCAGGTTATGGGCAGCAGCCAGCCAGGTCACCTCCTCCAGCAGCCAGCCAGGTCGCTTCCTCCAGGTTAGGGGCAGGGGCCAGCCAGGTCACCTCCTCCAGCAGCCAGCCAGGTCGCCTCCACTTGGACAGTGGCAGGGGGTTGCGCCTCCTCCAGCAGCCAGCCAGGTCGCCTCCACCAGGTCAGGGGCAGGGGCCAGCCAGGTCACCTCCTCCAGCAGCCAGCCAGGTCGCTTCCTCCAGGTTAGGGGCAGGGGTCAGCCAGGTCACCTCCTCCAGCAGCCAGCCAGGTCGCTTCCTCCAGGTTAGGGGCAGAGGCCAGCCATGTCACCTCCTCCAGCAGCCAGCCAGGTCGCTTCCTCCAGGTTAGGGGCAGGGGCCAGCCAGGTCACCTCCTCCAGCAGCCAGCCAGGTCGCTTCCTCCAGGTTAGGGGCAGGGGCCAGCCATGTCACCTCCTCCAGCAGCCAGCCTGGTCGCCTCCTCCAGGTTAGGGGCAGGAGCCAGCCAGGTCACCTCCTCCAGCAGCCGGCCAGGTCGCTTCCTCCAGGTTAGGGGCAGGGGCCAGCCAGGTCACCTCCTCCAGCAGCCAGCCAGGTCGCTTCCTCCAGGTTAGGGGCAGGGGCCAGCCAGGTCACCTCCTCCAGCAGCCAGCCAGGTCGCCTCCTCCAGGTTAGGGGCAGCAGCCAGCCAGGTAACCTCCTCCAGCAGCCAGCTAGGTCGCCTCCTCCAGGTTAGGGGCAGCAGCCAGCCAGGTAACCTCCTCCAGCAGCCAGGCAGGTCGCCTCCTCCAGGTTATGGGCAGCAGCCAGCCAGGTCACCTCCTCCAGCAGCCAGCCAGGTCGCTTCCTCCAGGTTAGGGGCAGGGGCCAGCCAGGTCACCTCCTCCAGCAGCCAGCCAGGTCGCCTCCACTTGGGCAGTGGCAGGGGGTTGCGCCTCCTCCAGCAGCCAGCCAGGTCGCCTCCACCAGGTCAGGGGCAGGGGCCAGCCAGGTCACCTCCTCCAGCAGCCGGCCAGGTCGCCTCCTCCAGGTTAGGGGCAGCAGCCAGCCAGGTCACCTCCTCCAGCAGCCAGCCAGGTCGCTTCCTCCAGGTTAGGGGCAGGGGCCAGCCAGGTCACCTCCTCCAGCAGCCAGCCAGGTCGCTTCCTCCAGGTTAGGGGCAGGGGCCAGCCATGTCACCTCCTCCAGCAGCCAGCCAGGTCGCTTCCTCCAGGTTAGGGGCAGGGGCCAGCCAGGTCACCTCCTCCAGCAGCCAGCCAGGTCGCCTCCACTAGGACTGTGGCAGGGGGTTGCGCCTCCTCCAGCAGCCAGCCAGGTCGCCTCCACCAGGACAGGGGCCAGCCAGGTCACCTCCTCCAGCAGCCAGCCAGGTCGCTTCCTCCAGGTTAGGGGCAGGGGCCAGCCATGTCACCTCCGACAGCAGCCAGCCAGGTCGCCTCCTCCAGCAGCCGGTCAGGTCGCCTCCATCAGGTCAGGGGCAGGGGCCAGCCAGGTCACCTTCTCCAGCAGCCAGCCAGGTCGCCTCCTCCAGGTTAGGGGCAGGGGCCAGCCAGGTCACCTCCTCCAGCAGCCGGCCAGGTCGCCTCCTCCAGGTTAGGGGCAGCAGCCAGCCAGGTCACCTCCTCCAGCAGCCAGCCAGGTCGCTTCCTCCAGGTTAGGGGCAGGGGCCAGCCAGGTCACCTCCTCCAGCAGCCAGCCAGGTCGCCTCCACTAGGACTGTGGCAGGGGGTTGCGCCTCCTCCAGCAGCCAGCCAGGTCGCCTCCTCCAGGTTAGGGGCAGCAGCCAGCCAGGTCGCCTCCTCCAGGTTAGGGGCAGCAGCCAGCCAGGTCACCTCCTCCAGCAGCCAGCCAGGTCGCCTCCACTTGGACAGTGGCAGGGGGTTGCGCCTCCTCCAGCAGCCAGCCAGGTCGCCTCCACCAGGTCAGGGGCAGGGGCCAGCCAGGTTACCTCCTCCAGCAGCCGGCCAGGTCGCCTCCTCCAGGTTAGGGGCAGCAGCCAGCCAGGTCACCTCCTCCAGCAGCCAGCCAGGTCGCTTCCTCCAGGTTAGGGGCAGGGGCCAGCCAGGTCACCTCCTCCAGCAGCCAGCCAGGTCGCTTCCTCCAGGTTAGGGGCAGGGGCCAGCCATGTCACCTCCTCCAGCAGCCAGCCAGGTCGCTTCCTCCAGGTTAGGGGCAGGGGCCAGCCAGGTCACCTCCTCCAGCAGCCAGCCAGGTCGCCTCCACTAGGACTGTGGCAGGGGGTTGCGCCTCCTCCAGCAGCAAGCCAGGTCGCCTCCACCAGGACAGGGGCCAGCCAGGTCACCTCCTCCAGCAGCCAGCCAGGTCGCTTCCTCCAGGTTAGGGGCAGGGGCCAGCCATGTCACCTTCCCAGCAGCCAGCCAGGTCGCCTCCTCCAGCAGCCGGTCAGGTCGCCTCCATCAGGTCAGGGGCAGGGGCCAGCCAGGTCACCTTCTCCAGCAGCCAGCCAGGTCGCCTCCTCCAGGTTAGGGGCAGGGGCCAGCCAGGTCACCTCCTCCAGCAGCCGGCCAGGTCGCCTCCTCCAGGTTAGGGGCAGCAGCCAGCCAGGTCACCTCCTCCAGCAGCCAGCCAGGTCGCTTCCTCCAGGTTAGGGGCAGGGGCCAGCCAGGTCACCTCCTCCAGCAGCCAGCCAGGTCGCCTCCTCCAGGTTAGGGGCAGCAGCCAGCCAGGTCGCCTCCTCCAGGTTAGGGGCAGCAGCCAGCCAGGTAACCTCCTCCAGCAGCCAGCTAGGTCGCCTCCACCAGGTTAGGGGCAGCAGCCAGCCAGGTAACCTCCTCCAGCAGCCAGGCAGGTCGCCTCCTCCAGGTTATGGGCAGCAGCCAGCCAGGTCACCTCCTCCAGCAGCCAGCCAGGTCACTTCCTCCAGGTTAGGGGCAGCAGCCAGCCAGGTCGCCTCCTCCAGGTTAGGGGCAGCAGCCAGCCAGGTCGCCTCCTCCAGGTTAGGGGCAGCAGCCAGCCAGGTAACCTCCTCCAGCAGCCAGCTAGGTCGCCTCCTCCAGGTTAGGGACAGCAGCCAGCCAGGTAACCTCCTCCAGCAGCCAGGCAGGTCGCCTCCTCCAGGTTATGGGCAGCAGCCAGCCAGGTCGCTTCCTCCAGGTTAGGGGCAGGGGCCAGCCAGGTCACCTCCTCCAGCAGCCAGCCAGGTCGCCTCCACTTGGACAGTGGCAGGGGGTTGCGCCTCCTCCAGCAGCCAGCCAGGTCGCCTCCACCAGGTCAGGGGCAGGGGCCAGCCAGGTCACCTCCTCCAGCAGCCGGCCAGGTCGCCTCCTCCAGGTTAGGGGCAGCAGCCAGCCAGGTCACCTCCTCCAGCAGCCAGCCAGGTCGCTTCCTCCAGGTTAGGGGCAGGGGTCAGCCAGGTCACCTCCTCCAGCAGCCAGCCAGGTCGCTTCCTCCAGGTTAGGGGCAGAGGCCAGCCATGTCACCTCCTCCAGCAGCCAGCCAGGTCGCTTCCTCCAGGTTAGGGGCAGGGGCCAGCCAGGTCACCTCCTCCAGCAGCCAGCCAGGTCGCTTCCTCCAGGTTAGGGGCAGGGGCCAGCCAGGTCACCTCCTCCAGCAGCCAGCCAGGTCGCTTCCTCCAGGTTAGGGGCAGGGGCCAGCCATGTCACCTCCTCCAGCAGCCAGCCAGGTCGCTTCCTCCAGGTTAGGGGCAGGGGCCAGCCAGGTCACCTCCTCCAGCAGCCAGCCAGGTCGCCTCCACTAGGACTGTGGCAGGGGGTTGCGCCTCCTCCAGCAGCAAGCCAGGTCGCCTCCACCAGGACAGGGGCCAGCCAGGTCACCTCCTCCAGCAGCCAGCCAGGTCGCTTCCTCCAGGTTAGGGGCAGGGGCCAGCCATGTCACCTTCCCAGCAGCCAGCCAGGTCGCCTCCTCCAGCAGCCGGTCAGGTCGCCTCCATCAGGTCAGGGGCAGGGGCCAGCCAGGTCACCTTCTCCAGCAGCCAGCCAGGTCGCCTCCTCCAGGTTAGGGGCAGGGGCCAGCCAGGTCACCTCCTCCAGCAGCCGGCCAGGTCGCCTCCTCCAGGTTAGGGGCAGCAGCCAGCCAGGTCACCTCCTCCAGCAGCCAGCCAGGTCGCTTCCTCCAGGTTAGGGGCAGGGGCCAGCCAGGTCACCTCCTCCAGCAGCCAGCCAGGTCGCCTCCTCCAGGTTAGGGGCAGCAGCCAGCCAGGTCGCCTCCTCCAGGTTAGGGGCAGCAGCCAGCCAGGTAACCTCCTCCAGCAGCCAGCTAGGTCGCCTCCACCAGGTTAGGGGCAGCAGCCAGCCAGGTAACCTCCTCCAGCAGCCAGGCAGGTCGCCTCCTCCAGGTTATGGGCAGCAGCCAGCCAGGTCACCTCCTCCAGCAGCCAGCCAGGTCACTTCCTCCAGGTTAGGGGCAGCAGCCAGCCAGGTCGCCTCCTCCAGGTTAGGGGCAGCAGCCAGCCAGGTCGCCTCCTCCAGGTTAGGGGCAGCAGCCAGCCAGGTAACCTCCTCCAGCAGCCAGCTAGGTCGCCTCCTCCAGGTTAGGGGCAGCAGCCAGCCAGGTAACCTCCTCCAGCAGCCAGGCAGGTCGCCTCCTCCAGGTTATGGGCAGCAGCCAGCCAGGTCGCTTCCTCCAGGTTAGGGGCAGGGGCCAGCCAGGTCACCTCCTCCAGCAGCCAGCCAGGTCGCCTCCACTTGGACAGTGGCAGGGGGTTGCGCCTCCTCCAGCAGCCAGCCAGGTCGCCTCCACCAGGTCAGGGGCAGGGGCCAGCCAGGTCACCTCCTCCAGCAGCCGGCCAGGTCGCCTCCTCCAGGTTAGGGGCAGCAGCCAGCCAGGTCACCTCCTCCAGCAGCCAGCCAGGTCGCTTCCTCCAGGTTAGGGGCAGGGGTCAGCCAGGTCACCTCCTCCAGCAGCCAGCCAGGTCGCTTCCTCCAGGTTAGGGGCAGAGGCCAGCCATGTCACCTCCTCCAGCAGCCAGCCAGGTCGCTTCCTCCAGGTTAGGGGCAGGGGCCAGCCAGGTCACCTCCTCCAGCAGCCAGCCAGGTCGCCTCCACTAGGACTCTGGCAGGGGGTTGCGCCTCCTCCAGCAGCCAGCCAGGTCGCCTCCACCAGGACAGGGGCCAGCCAGGTCACCTCCTCCAGCAGCCAGCCAGGTCGCTTCCTCCAGGTTAGGGGCAGGGGCCAGCCATGTCACCTCCTCCAGCAGCCAGCCAGGTCGCCTCCTCCAGCAGCCGGTCAGGTCGCCTCCATCAGGTCAGGGGCAGGGGCCAGCCAGGTCACCTTCTCCAGCAGCCAGCCAGGTCGCCTCCTCCAGGTTAGGGGCAGGGGTCAGCCAGGTCACCTCCTCCAGCAGCCGGCCAGGTCGCCTCCTCCAGGTTAGGGGCAGCAGCCAGCCAGGTCACCTCCTCCAGCAGCCAGCCAGGTCGCTTCCTCCAGGTTAGGGGCAGGGGCCAGCCAGGTCACCTCCTCCAGCAGCCAGCCAGGTCGCCTCCACTAGGACTGTGGCAGGGGGTTGCGCCTCCTCCAGCAGCCAGCCAGGTCGCCTCCTCCAGGTTAGGGGCAGCAGCCAGCCAGGTAACCTCCTCCAGCAGCCAGCCAGGTCGCTTCCTCCAGGTTAGGGGCAGGGGCCAGCCATGTCACCTCCTCCAGCAGCCGGCCAGGTAGCCACCTCCAGGTTAGGGGCAGGGGCCAGCCAGGTCACCTCCTCCAGCAGCCAGCCAGGTCACCTCCTCCAGCAGCCAGCCAGGTCGCCTCCACTAGGACAGTGGCAGGGGGTTGCGACTCCTCCAGCAGCCAGCCAGGTCGCCTCCACCAGGTCAGGGGCAGGGGCCAGCCAGGGCACCTCCTCCAGCAGCCAGCCAGGTCGCTTCCTCCAGGTTAGGGGCAGCAGCCAGCCAGGTCACCTCCTCCAGCAGCCAGCCAGGTCGCTTCCTCCAGGTTAGGGGCAGGGGCCAGCCAGGTCACCTCCTCCAGCAGCCAGCCAGGTCGCCTCCACTAGGACTGTGGCAGGGGGTTGCGCCTCCTCCAGCAGCCAGCCAGGTCGCCTCCACCAGGACAGGGGCCAGCCAGGTCACCTCCTCCAGCAGCCAGCCAGGTCGCTTCCACCAGGTCAGGGGCAGGGGCCAGCCAGGTCACCTCCTCCAGCAGCCAGCCAGGTCGCCTCCTCCAGGTTAGGGGCAGCAGCCAGCCAGGTAACCTCCTCCAGCAGCCAGCTAGGTCGCCTCCTCCAGGTTAGGGGCAGCAGCCAGCCAGGTAACCTCCTCCAGCAGCCAGCCAGGTCACCTCCTCCAGCAGCCGGCCAGGTAGCCTCCTCCAGGTTAGGGGCAGGGGCCAACCAGGTCACCTCCTCCAGCAGACAGCCAGGTCACCTCCTCCAGCAGCCAGCCAGGTCGCCTCCACCAGGTCAGGGGCAGGGGCCAGCCAGGTCACCTCCTCCAGCAGCCAGCCAGGTCGCTTCCTCCAGGTTAGGGGCAGGGGCCACCCAGGTCACCTCCTCCAGCAGCTATACAGGTCGCCTCATCCAGGTTAGGGGCAGCAGCCAGCCAGGTAACCTCCTCCAGCAGCCAGCTAGGTCGCCTCCTCCAGGTTAGGGGCAGCAGCCAGCCAGGTAACCTCCTCCAGCAGCCAGCCAGGTCACCTCCTCCAGCAGCCGGCCAGGTAGCCTCCTCCAGGTTAGGGGCAGGGGCCAACCAGGTCACCTCCTCCAGCAGCCAGCCAGGTCACCTCCTCCAGCAGCCAGCCAGGTCGCCTCCTCTAGGACAGTGGCAGGGGGTTGCGCCTCCTCCAGCAGCCAGCCAGGTCGCCTCCACCAGGTCAGGGGCAGGGGCCAGCCAGGTCACCTCCTCCAGCAGCCAGCCAGGTCGCTTCCTCCAGGTTAGGGGCAGGGGCCACCCAGGTCACCTCCTCCAGCAGCTATACAGGTCGCCTCCTCCAGGTTAGGGGCAGGAGCCAGCCAGGTCACCTCCTCCAGGTTAGGGGCAGGAGCCAGGTCGCCTCCTCCAGCAGCCATCCAGGTCGCCTCCTCCAGCAGCCGGCCAGGTCGCCTCCACCAGGTCAGGGGCAGGGGCCAGCCAGGTCACCTCCTCCAGCAGCCAGCCAGGTCGCTTCCTCCAGGTTAGGGGCAGGGGCCACCCAGGTCACCTCCTCCAGCAGCCAGCCAGGTCACCTCCTCCAGCAGCCAGCCGGGTCGCTTCCTCCAGGTTAGGGGCAGGGGCCAGCCATGTCACCTCCTCCAGCAGCCAGCCAGGTCGCCTCCTCCAGGTTAGGGGCAGGAGCCAGCCAGGTCACCTCCTCCAGCAGCCAGCCAGGTCGCCTCCTCCAGGTTAGGGGCAGCAGCCAGCCAGGTAACCTCCTCCAGCAGCCAGCTAGGTCGCCTCCTCCAGGTTAGGGGCAGCAGCCAGCCAGGTAACTTCCTCCAGCAGCCAGGAAGGTCGCCTCCTCCAGGTAATGGGCAGCAGCCAGCCAGGTCACCTCCTCCAGCAGCCGGCCAGATAGCCTCCTCCAGGTTAGGGGCAGGGGCCAGCCAGGTCACCTCCTCCAGCAGCCAGCCAGGTCGCCTCCACTAGGACAGTGGCAGGGGGTTGCGCCTCCTCCAGCAGCCGGCCAGGTCGCCTCCACCAGGTCAGGGGCAGGGGCCAGCCAGGTCACCTTCTCCAGCAGCCAGCCAGGTCGCTTCCTCCAGGTTAGGGGCAGGGGCCACCCAGGTCACCTCCTCCAGCAGCTATACAGGTCGCCTCCTCCAGGTTAGGGGCAGGAGCCAGCCAGGTCACCTCCTCCAGCAGCCAGCCAGGTCGCCTCCACTAGGACTGTGGCAGGGGGTTGCGCCTCCTCCAGCAGCCAGCCAGGTCGCCTCCACCAGGACAGGGGCCAGCAAGGTCACCTCCTCCAGCAGCCAGCCAGGTCGCTTCCTCCAGGTTAGGGGCAGGGGCCAGCCATGTCACCTCCTCCAGCAGCCGGCCAGGTAGCCTCCTCCAGGTTAGGGGCAGGGGCCAGCCAGGTCACCTCCTCCAGCAGCCAGCCAGGTCGCCTCCACTTGGACAGTGGCAGGGGGTTGCGCCTCCTCCAGCAGCCAGCCTGGTCGCTTCCTCCAGGTTAGGGGCAGGGGCCAGCCATGTCACCTCCTCCAGCAGCCAGCCAGGTCGCCTCCTCCAGGTTAGGGGCAGGAGCCAGCCAGGTCACCTCCTCCAGCAGCCGGCCAGGTCGCTTCCTCCAGGTTAGGGGCAGGGGCCAGCCAGGTCACCTCCTCCAGCAGCCAGCCAGGTCGCTTCCTCCAGGTTAGGGGCAGGGGCCAGCCAGGTCACCTCCTCCAGCAGCCAGCCAGTTCGCATCCACTTGGACAGTGGCAGGGGGTTGCGCCTCCTCCAGCAGCCAGCCAGGTCGCCTCCACCAGGTCAGGGGCAGGGGCCAGCCAGGTCACCTCCTCCAGCAGCCGGCCAGGTCGCCTCCTCCAGGTTAGGGGCAGCAGCCAGCCAGGTCACCTCCTCCAGCAGCCAGCCAGGTCGCTTCCTCCAGGTTAGGGGCAGGGGCCAGCCAGGTCACCTCCTCCAGCAGCCAGCCAGGTCGCTTCCTCCAGGTTAGGGGCAGGGGCCAGCCAGGTCACCTCCTCCAGCAGCCAGCCAGGTCGCCTCCTCCAGGTTAGGGGCAGCAGCCAGCCAGGTCGCCTCCTCCAGGTTAGGGGCAGCAGCCAGCCAGGTAACCTCCTCCAGCAGCCAGGCAGGTCGCCTCCTCCAGGTTATGGGCAGCAGCCAGCCAGGTCACCTCCTCCAGCAGCCGGCCAGGTAGCCTCCTCCAGGTTAGGGGCAGGGGCCAGCCAGGTCACCTCCTCCAGCAGCCAGCCAGGTCGCCTCCACTTGGACAGTGGCAGGGGGTTGCGCCTCCTCCAGCAGCCAGCCAGGTCGCCTCCACCAGGTCAGGGGTAGGGGCCAGCCAGGTCACCTCCTCCAGCAGCAAGCCAGGTCGCTTCCTCCAGGTTAGGGGCAGGGGCCAGCCAGGTCACCTCCTCCAGCAGCCAGCCAGGTCGCCTCCACTAGGACTGTGGCAGGGGGTTGCGCCTCCTCCAGCAGCCAGCCAGGTCGCCTCCACCAGGTCAGGGGCAGGGGCCAGCCAGGTCACCTCCTCCAGCAGCCGGCCAGGTCGCCTCCACCAGGTCAGGGGCAGGGGCCAGCCAGGTCACCTCCTCCAGCAGCCGGCCAGGTCGCCTCCTCCAGGTTAGGGGCAGCAGCCAGCCAGGTCACCTCCTCCAGCAGCCAGTCAGGTCGCCTCCTCCAGGTTAGGGGCAGGGGCCAGCCAGGTCACCTCCTCCAGCAGCCGGCCAGGTCGCCTCCTCCAGGTTAGGGGCAGCAGCCAGCCAGGTCACCTCCTCCAGCAGCCAGCCAGGTCGCTTCCTCCAGGTTAGGGGCAGGGGCCAGCCAGGTCACCTCCTCCAGCAGCCAGCCAGGTCGCCTCCACTAGGACTGTGGCAGGGGGTTGCGCCTCCTCCAGCAGCCAGCCAGGTCGCCTCCTCCAGGTTAGGGGCAGGGGCCAGCCAGGTCACCTCCTCCAGCAGCCGGCCAGGTCGCTTCCTCCAGGTTAGGGGCAGCAGCCAGCCAGGTCACCTCCTCCAGCAGCCAGCCAGGTCGCCTCCACTAGGACTGTGGCAGGGGGTTGCGCCTCCTCCAGCAGCCAGCCAGGTCGCCTCCTCCAGGTTAGGGGCAGGAGCCAGCCAGGTCACCTCCTCCAGCAGCCAGCCAGGTCGCCTCCTCCAGGTTAGGGGCAGCAGCCAGCCAGGTAACCTCCTCGAGCAGCCAGCTAGGTCGCCTCCTCCAGGTTAGGGGCAGCAGCCAGCCAGGTCACCTCCTCCAGCAGCCGGCCAGGTAGCCTCCTCCAGGTTAGGGGCAGGGGCCAGCCAGGTCACCTCCTCCAGCAGCCAGCCAGGTCACCTCCTCCAGCAGCCAGCCAGGTCGCCTCCACTAGGACAGTGGCAGGGGGTTGCGCCTCCTCCAGCAGCCGGCCAGGTCGCCTCCACCAGGTCAGGGGCAGGGGCCAGCCAGGTCACCTCCTCCAGCAGCCGGCCAGGTAGCCTCCTCCAGGTTAGGGGCAGGGGCCAGCCAGGTCACCTTCTCCAGCAGCCAGTCAGGTCGCCTCCTCCAGGTTAGGGGCAGGGGCCAGCCAGGTCACCTCCTCCAGCAGCCGGCCAGGTCGCCTCCTCCAGGTTAGGGGCAGCAGCCAGCCAGGTCACCTCCTCCAGCAGCCAGCCAGGTCGCTTCCTCCAGGTTAGGGGCAGGGGCCAGCCAGGTCACCTCCTCCAGCAGCCAGCCAGGTCGCCTCCACTAGGACTGTGGCAGGGGGTTGCGCCTCCTCCAGCAGCCAGCCAGGTCGCCTCCTCCAGGTTAGGGGCAGCAGCCAGCCAGGTAACCTCCTCCAGCAGCCAGCTAGGTCGCCTCCTCCAGGTTAGGGGCAGCAGCCAGCCAGGTAACCTCCTCCAGCAGCCAGGCAGGTCGCCTCCTCCAGTTTATGGGCAGCAGCCAGCCAGGTCACCTCCTCCAGCAGCCGGCCAGCAGGGGCCAGCCAGGTCACCTCCTCCAGCAGCCAGCCAGGTCGCCTCCACTAGGACAGTGGCAGGGGGTTGCGCCTCCTCCAGCAGCCAGCCAGGTCGCCTCCACCAGGTCAGGGGTAGGGGCCAGCCAGGTCACCTCCTCCAGCAGCAAGCCAGGTCGCTTCCTCCAGGTTAGGGGCAGGGGCCACCCAGGTCACCTCCTCCAGCAGCTATACAGGTCACCTCCTCTAGGACAGTGGCAGGTTACCCTAACCAGCAGGAGCCAGCCAGGTCACCTCCTCCAGGTTAGGGGCAGGATCCAGGTCGCCTCCACCAGCAGCCATCCAGGGGTTGAGAATTTCGCCTCCTCCAGCAGCCAGCCAGGTAACCTCCTCCAGCAGCCAACCAGGTCTCCTCCTCCAGGTTAGGGGCAGGAGCCAGGTCGCCTCCTCCAGCAGCCATCCAGGTCGCCTCCTCCAGCAGCCGGCCAGGTCGCCTTCTCCAGGTCAGTGACGGGGGCAGGGGCCAGCCAGGTCGCCTCCTCCAGCAGCCGGTCAGGTCGCCTCCATCAGGTCAGGGGCAGGGGCCAGCCAGGACACCTCCTCCAGCAGGTCAGGGGCAGGTGCTTGTGCCTCCTCCAGTAGCCAGCCTCCTCCAGTCGCCGGGCAGGTCATGGGGCAGGGGGGTGCGCCTCCTCCAGTCGCCGGCAAGGTCGCCTCCTCCAGGTTAGGGGCAGGGGCCAGCCAGGTCACCTCCTTCAGCAGCCGGCCAGCCGGCCCCTGCCCCTAACCTGGAGCAGGTCGCCTCCTCCAGGTTAGGGGCAGGGGCCAGCCAGGTCACCTCCTCCAGCAGCCAGCCAGGTCGCCTTCTCCAGGTTAGGGGCAGCAGCCAGCCAGGTCACCTCCTCCAGCAGCCAGCCAGGTCGCTTCCTCCAGGTTAGGGGCAGGAGCCAGCCAGGTCACCTCCTCCAGCAGCCAGCCAGGTCGCCTCCACCAGGTCAGGGGCAGGGGCCAGCCAGGTCACCGCCTCCAGCAGCCAGCCAGGTCGCTTCCTCCAGGTTAGGGGCAGCAGCCAGCCAGGTCACCTCCTCCAGCAGCCAGCCAGGTCGCTTCCCCCAGGTTAGGGGCAGGGGACAGCCAGGTCACCTCCTCCAGGTTAGGGGCAGCAGCCAGCCAGGTCACCTCCTCCAGCAGCCAGCCAGGTCGCTTCCTCCAGGTTAGGGGCAGGGGCCAGCCAGGTCACCTCCTCCAGCAGCCAGCCAGGTCGCCTCCACTAGGACTGTGGCAGGGGGTTGCGCCTCCTCCAGCAGCCAGCCAGGTCGCCTCCACCAGGTCAGGGGCAGGGGCCAGCCAGGTCACCTCCTCCAGCAGCCGGCCAGGTCGCCTCCTCCAGGTTAGGGGCAGGGGCCAGCCAGGTCACCTCCTCCAACAGCCAGCCAGGTCGCTTCCTCCAGGTTAGGGGCAGGGGCCAGCCAGGTCACCTCCTCCAGCAGCCAGCAAGGTCGCCTCCTCCTGGTCAGGGGCAGGGGCCAGCCAGGTCACCTCCTCCAGCAGCCAGCCAGGTCGCCTCCTCCAGGTTAGGGGCAGGAGCCAGCCAGGTAACCTCCTCCAGCAGCCAGCCAGGTCGCTTCCTCCAGGTTAGGGGCAGGGGTCACCTCCTCCAGCAGCCAGCCAGGTCGCCAGCCAGGTCACCTCCTCCAGCAGCCGGCCAGGTCGCCTCCACCAGGTCAGGGGCAGGTGGTGGCGCCTCTTCCAGTCGCCGGCCAGGTCGCCTCCTTCAGGTTAGGGGCAGGAGCCAGCCAGGTCACCTCCTCCAGCAGCCGGCCAGGTCGCTTCCTCCAGGTTAGGGGCAGGGGCCAGCCAGGTCACCTCCTCCAGCAGCCAGCCAGGTCGCTTCCTCCAGGTTAGGGGCAGGGGCCAGCCAGGTCACCTCCTCCAGCAGCCAGCCAGGTCGCCTCCTCCAGGTTAGGGGCAGCAGCCAGGCAGGTCGCCTCCTCCAGGTTAGGGGCAGCAGCCAGCCAGGTAACCTCCTCCAGCAGCCAGCTAGGTCGCCTCCTCCAGGTTAGGGGCAGCAGCCAGCCAGGTAACCTCCTCCAGCAGCCAGCCAGGTCGCCTCCTCCAGGTTATGGGCAGCAGCCAGCCAGGTCACCTCCTCCAGCAGCCAGCCAGGTCGCTTCCTCCAGGTTAGGGGCAGGGGCCAGCCAGGTCACCTCCTCCAGCAGCCAGCCAGGTCGCCTCCACTTGGACAGTGGCAGGGGGTTGCGCCTCCTCCAGCAGCCAGCCAGGTCGCTTCCTCCAGGTTAGGGGCAGGGGCCAGCCAGGTCACCTCCTCCAGCAGCCAGCCAGGTCGCTTCCTCCAGGTTAGGGGCAGGGGCCAGCCATGTCACCTCCTCCAGCAGCCAGCCAGGTCGCTTCCTCCAGGTTAGGGGCAGGGGCCAGCCAGGTCACCTCCTCCAGCAGCCAGCCAGGTCGCCTCCACTAGAACTGTGGCAGGGGGTTGCGCCTCCTCCAGCAGCCAGCCAGGTCGCCTCCACCAGGACAGGGGCCAGCCAGGTCACCTCCTCCAGCAGCCAGCCAGGTCGCTTCCTCCAGGTTAGGGGCAGGGGCCAGCCAGGTCACCTCCTCCAGCAGCCAGCCAGGTCGCTTCCTCCAGGTTAGGGGCAGGGGCCAGCCATGTCACCTCCTCCAGCAGCCGGCCAGGTCGCCTCCTCCAGGTTAGGGGCAGCAGCCAGCCAGGTCACCTCCTCCAGCAGCCAGCCAGGTCGCTTCCTCCAGGTTAGGGGCAGGGGCCAGCCAGGTCACCTCCTCCAGCAGCCAGCCAGGTCGCTTCCTCCAGGTTAGGGGCAGGGGCCAGCCATGTCACCTCCTCCAGCAGCCAGCCAGGTCGCCTCCTCCAGCAGCCGGTCAGGTCGCCTCCATCAGGTCAGGGGCAGGGGCCAGCCAGGTCACCTTCTCCAGCAGCCAGCCAGGTCGCCTCCACCAGGTCAGGGGCAGGGGCCAGCCAGGTCACCGCCTCCAGCAGCCAGCCAGGTCGCCTCCTCCAGGTTAGGGGCAGGGGCCACCCAGGGCACCTCCTCCAGCAGCCGGCCAGGTCGCCTCCTCCAGGTTAGGGGCAGCAGCCAGCAGGGGAATGCACCTCCTCCAGTCGCCGGTCAGGCCGGTTTCCCCGCCGAGGGGAAAGTGCCTGAGGGGTTGAGAATTTCCGCCTTATATAGGCTAGGCCAGTACTAGAGGTGGGGAACTTGGTAGTTTGAGAAAAACTATCGCTCGCTACCGATGGTGCCGACCATCGAGGGGCCAGCCAGGTCACCTCCTTCAGCAGCCGGCCAGGTCGCCTCCTCCAGGTTAGGGGCAGGGGCCAGCCAGGTCACCTCCTCCAGCAGCCAGCCAGGTCGCCTTCTCCAGGTTAGGGGCAGCAGCCAGCCAGGTCACCTCCTCCAGCAGCCAGCCAGGTCGCTTCCTCCAGGTTAGGGGCAGGAGCCAGCCAGGTCACCTCCTCCAGCAGCCAGCCAGGTCGCCTCCACTAGGACAGTGGCAGGGGGTTGCGCCTCCTCCAGCAGCCAGCCAGGTCGCCTCCACCAGGTCAGGGGCAGGGGCCAGCCAGGTCACCGCCTCCAGCAGCCAGCCAGGTCGCTTCCTCCAGGTTACGGGCAGCAGCCAGCCAGGTCACCTCCTCCAGCAGCCAGCCAGGTCGCTTCCTCCAGGTTAGGGGCAGGGGCCAGCCAGGTCACCTCCTCCAGCAGCCAGCCAGGTCGCCTCCACTAGGACTGTGGCAGGGGGTTGCGCCTCCTCCAGCAGCCAGTCAGGACGCCTCCACCAGGTCAGGGGCAGGGGCCAGCCAGGTCACCTCCTCCAGCAGCCGGCCAGGTCGCCTCCTCCAGGTTAGGGGCAGGGGCCAGCCAGGTCACCTCCTCCAGCAGCCAGCCAGGTCGCTTCCTCCAGGTTAGGGGCAGGGGCCAGCCAGGTCACCTCCTCCAGCAGCCAGCCAGGTCGCTTCCTCCAGGTTAGGGGCAGGGGCCAGCCAGGTCACCTCCTCCAGCAGCCAGCAAGGTCGCCTCCTCCTGGTCAGGGGCAGGGGCCAGCCAGGTCACCTCCTCCAGCAGCCAGCCAGGTCGCCTCCTCCAGGTTTGGGGCAGGAGCCAGCCAGGTAACCTCCTCCAGCAGCTAGCCAGGTCGCTTCCTCCAGGTTAGGGGCAGGGGTCACCTCCTCCAGCAGCCAGCCAGGTCGCCAGCCAGGTCACCTCCTCCAGCAGCCAGCCAGGTCGCCTCCTCCTGGTCAGGGGCGCGGGCAGGGGAATGCACCTCCTCCAGTCGCCGGCCAATCCGGCCGGTTTCCTCGCCGAGGGGAAAGTGCCTGAGGGGTTGAGCATTTCCGCCTTATATAGGCTAGGCCAGTACTAGAGGTGGGGAACTTGGTAGTTCGAGACAAACTAACGCTCGCTACCGATGGTGCCGACCATCGATAGTTCCCCACCTCTACTCAGAACAGGTGGCGAATAATTTTCCGATCGGAAATAAAAACAAACAATTAAATTCACCAGGTCAGGGGCAGGGGCCAGCCAGCTCGCCTCCTCCAGTCGCCGGCCAGGTCGCCTCCTCCATCACCCAGCCAGGTCACCTCCTCCAGCACCCAGCCAGGTCGCCTCCTCCAGCACCCAGCCAGGTCGCCTCCTCCAGCAGCCGGCCAGGTCGCCTCCTCCAGGTTAGGGGCAGGGGCCAGCCAGGTCACCTCCTTCAGCAGCCGGCCAGGTCGCCTCCACCAGGTCAGGGGCAGGTGGTGGCGCCTCTTCCAGTCGCCGGCCAGGTCGCCTCCTTCAGGTTAGGGACAGGGGCCAGCAAGGTCGCCTCCTCCAGCTGCCAGGCAGGTCGCATCCTCCAGGTTAGGGGCAGGGGCCAGCCAGGTCACCACCTTCAGCAGCCGGCCAGGTCGCTTCCTCCAGGTTAGGGGCAGGGGCCAGCCAGGTCACCTCCTCCAGCAGCCAGCCAGGTCGCCTCCACTAGGACTGTGGCAGGGGGTTGCGCCTCCTCCAGCAGCCAGCCAGGTCGCCTCCACCAGGACAGGGGCCAGCCAGGTCACCTCCTCCAGCAGCCAGCCAGGTCGCTTCCTCCAGGTTAGGGGCAGGGGCCAGCCATGTCACCTCCTCCAGCAGCCAGCCAGGTCGCCTCCTACAGGTTAGGGGCAGGAGCCAGCCAGGTCACCTCCTCCAGCAGCCGGCCAGGTCGCTTCCTCCAGGTTAGGGGCAGGGGCCAGCCAGGTCACCTCCTCCAGCAGCCAGCCAGGTCGCTTCCTCCAGGTTAGGGGCAGGGGCCAGCCAGGTCACCTCCTCCAGCAGCCAGCCAGGTCGCCTCCTCCAGGTTAGGGGCAGCAGCCAGCCAGGTCGCCTCCTCCAGGTTAGGGGCAGCAGCCAGCCAGGTAACCTCCTCCAGCAGCCAGCTAGGTCGCCTCCTCCAGGTTAGGGGCAGCAGCCAGCCAGGTAACCTCCTCCAGCAGCCAGGCAGGTCGCCTCCTCCAGGTTATGGGCAGCAGCCAGCCAGGTCACCTCCTCCAGCAGCCAGCCAGGTCGCTTCCTCCAGGTTAGGGGCAGGGGCCAGCCAGGTCACCTCCTCCAGCAGCCAGCCAGGTCGCCTCCACTTGGACAGTGGCAGGGGGTTGCGCCTCCTCCAGCAGCCAGCCAGGTCGCCTCCTCCAGGTTAGGGGCAGCAGCCAGCCAGGTAACCTCCTCCAGCAGCCAGCCAGGTCGCCTCCTCCAGGTTAGGGGCAGCAGCCAGCCAGGTAACCTCCTCCAGCAGCCAGCCAGGTCGCCTCCTCCAGGTTAGGGGCAGCAGCCAGCCAGGTAACCTCCTCCAGCAGCCAGCCAGGTCGCCTCCTCCAGGTTAGGGGCAGCAGCCAGCCAGGTAACCTCCTCCAGCAGCCAGCCAGGTCGCCTCCTCCAGGTTAGGGGCATCAGCCAGCCAGGTCACCTCCTCCAGCAGCCGGCCAGGTCGCCTCCTCCAGGTTAGGGGCAGCAGCCAGCCAGGTAACCTCCTCCAGCAGCCAGCCAGGTCGCCTCCTCCAGGTTAGGGGCAGGAGCCAGCCAGGTCACCTCCTCCAGCAGCCAGCCAGGTCGCCTCCACCAGGTCAGGGGCAGGGGCCAGCCAGGTCATCTTCTCCAGCAGCCAGCCAGGTCGCTTCCTCCAGGTTAGGGGCAGGGGCCAGCCAGGTCACCTCCTCCAGCAGCCAGCCAGGTCGCCTCCTCCAGGTTAGGGGCAGCAGCCAGCCAGGTCGCCTCCTCCAGGTTAGGGGCAGCAGCCAGCCAGGTAACCTCCTCCAGCAGCCAGCTAGGTCGCCTCCTCCAGGTTAGGGGCAGCAGCCAGCCAGGTAACCTCCTCCAGCAGCCAGGCAGGTCGCCTCCTCCAGGTTATGGGCAGCAGCCAGCCAGGTCACCTCCTCCAGCAGCCAGCCAGGTCGCTTCCTCCAAGTTAGGGGCAGGGGCCAGCCAGGTCACCTCCTCCAGCAGCCAGCCAGGTCGCCTCCACTTGGACAGTGGCAGGGGGTTGCGCCTCCTCCAGCAGCCAGCCAGGTCGCCTCCACCAGGTCAGGGGCAGGGGCCAGCCAGGTCACCTCCTCCAGCAGCCGGCCAGGTCGCCTCCTCCAGGTTAGGGGCAGCAGCCAGCCAGGTAACCTCCTCCAGCAGCCAGCCAGGTCGCCTCCTCCAGGTTAGGGGCAGGAGCCAGCCAGGTCACCTCCTCCAGCAGCCAGCCAGGTCGCCTCCACCAGGTCAGGGGCAGGGGCCAGCCAGGTCATCTTCTCCAGCAGCCGGCCAGGTCACCTCTTCCAGCAGCCAGCCAGGTCGCCTCCTCCAGGTTAGGGGCAGGAGCCAGCCAGGTCGCCTCCTCCAGGTTAGGGGCAGCAGCCAGCCAGGTCACCTCCTCCAGCAGCCGGCCAGGTCGCCTCCTCCAGGTTAGGGGCAGCAGCCAGCCAGGTAACCTCCTCCAGCAGCCAGCCAGGTCGCCTCCTCCAGGTTAGGGGCAGGAGCCAGCCAGGTCACCTCCTCCAGCAGCCGGCCAGGTCGCTTCCTCCAGGTTAGGGGCAGGGGCCAGCCAGGTCACCTCCTCCAGCAGCCAGCCAGGTCGCTTCCTCCAGGTTAGGGGCAGGGGCCAGCCAGGTCACCTCCTCCAGCAGCCAGCCAGGTCGCCTCCTCCAGGTTAGGGGCAGCAGCCAGCCAGGTCGCCTCCTCCAGGTTAGGGGCAGCAGCCAGCCAGGTAACCTCCTCCAGCAGCCAGCTAGGTCGCCTCCTCCAGGTTAGGGGCAGCAGCCAGCCAGGTAACCTCCTCCAGCAGCCAGGCAGGTCGCCTCCTCCAGGTTATGGGCAGCAGCCAGCCAGGTCACCTCCTCCAGCAGCCAGCCAGGTCGCTTCCTCCAAGTTAGGGGCAGGGGCCAGCCAGGTCACCTCCTCCAGCAGCCAGCCAGGTCGCCTCCACTTGGACAGTGGCAGGGGGTTGCGCCTCCTCCAGCAGCCAGCCAGGTCGCCTCCACCAGGTCAGGGGCAGGGGCCAGCCAGGTCACCTCCTCCAGCAGCCGGCCAGGTCGCCTCCTCCAGGTTAGGGGCAGCAGCCAGCCAGGTCACCTCCTCCAGCAGCCAGCCAGGTCGCTTCCTCCAGGTTAGGGGCAGGGGCCAGCCAGGTCACCTCCTCCAGCAGCCAGCCAGGTCGCTTCCTCCAGGTTAGGGGCAGGGGCCAGCCATGTCACCTCCTCCAGCAGCCAGCCAGGTCGCTTCCTCCAGGTTAGGGGCAGGGGCCAGCCAGGTCACCTCCTCCAGCAGCCAGCCAGGTCGCCTCCACTAGGACTGTGGCAGGGGGTTGCGCCTCCTCCAGCAGCCAGCCAGGTCGCCTCCACCAGGACAGGGGCCAGCCAGGTCACCTCCTCCAGCAGCCAGCCAGGTCGCTTCCTCCAGGTTAGGGGCAGGGGCCAGCCATGTCACCTCCTCCAGCAGCCAGCCAGGTCGCCTCCTCCAGCAGCCGGTCAGGTCGCCTCCATCAGGTCAGGGGCAGGGGCCAGCCAGGTCACCTTCTCCAGCAGCCAGCCAGGTCGCCTCCACCAGGTCAGGGGCAGGGGCCAGCCAGGTCGCCGCCTCCAGCAGCCAGCCAGGTCGCCTCCTCCAGGTTAGGGGCAGGGGCCACCCAGGGCACCTCCTCCAGCAGCCGGCCAGGTCGCCTCCTCCAGGTTAGGGGCAGCAGCCAGCCAGGTCACCTCCTCCAGCAGCCAGCCAGGTCGCCTCCACCAGGTCAGGGGCAGGGGCCAGCCAGGTCACCTCCTCCAGCAGCCAGCCAGGTCGCCTCCTCCAGGTTAGGGGCAGGAGCCAGCCAGGTAACCTCCTCCAGCAGCCAGCCAGGTCGCCTCCTCCAGGTTAGGGGCAGCAGCCAGCCAGGTAACCTCCTCCAGCAGCCAGCCAGGTCGCCTACTCCAGGTTAGGGGCAGCAGCCAGACAGGTAACCTCCTCCAGCAGCCAGCCAGGTCGCCTCCTCCAGCAGCCAGCCAGGTCGCTTCCTCCAGGTTAGGGGCAGGGGCCAGCCAGGTCACCTCCTCCAGCAGCCAGCCAGGTCGCCTCCACTAGGACTGTGGCAGGGGGTTGCGCCTCCTCCAGCAGCCAGCCAGGTCGCCTCCACCAGGTCAGGGGCCAGCCAGGTCACCTCCTCCAGCAGCCAGCCAGGTCGCTTCCTCCAGGTTAGGGGCAGGGGCCAGCCATGTCACCTCCTCCAGCAGCCAGCCAGGTCGCCTCCTCCAGGTAAGGGGCAGGAGCCAGCCAGGTCACCTCCTCCAGCAGCCAGCCAGGTCGCCTCCTCCAGGTTAGGGGCAGCAGCCAGCCAGGTCGCCTCCACCAGGTCAGGGGCAGGGGCCAGCCAGGTCATCTCCTCCAGCAGGTCAGGGGCAGGTGCTTGTGCCTCCTCCAGTCCGACCCACTCGGTACCGAAAAAACAAGTAATGTAACGGGATGCTGAATTCAACACTATATGTAAATGCGTGTGCGAGGGGTTTACTGTGATATATGCACTATGACCAATGGAATCTGAGTTATACATTTGTTGTTGCGGGTACAAGGACCCCTTCGGTAACCTTACTCCGCCAAAAATTATTAAGTTATAATCTTTCCAACACAAGTAACTGTTTAATAGCGGCCTAATTTACCATATTAATTTCAATTGCAGTTTAACTTTTAAAATGCAGTGGCCGACCCATTCAGTACCGAATATAATATTAATTTACCGCGATAAAGTTCATCCCAATTGCCGAATTTAACATTGGGTGTACGAGGACCCCTTTGGTAACCTTACCCCACAATGTAAGTAAATGTTTAATAGCGGCCTAATTTACCAAATTGATTTCAATTGCAGTTTAACTTTTAAAATGCATGGCCGACCTATTCAGTACCGAATATAATATTAATTTACCGCGATAAAGTTCATCCCAATTGCCGAATTTAACATTATATGTACAAGGACCACTTCGGTATCCTTAACCCGCCAAAAATTATAAAGTAAGATATAATGTTTCCAACGCAAGTAAATGTTTAATAGCGGCCTAAATTACCATATTAATTTCAATTGCAGTTTAACTTTTAAAATGCAGTGGCCGAC
Source organism: Drosophila ananassae (assembly GCF_017639315.1). NCBI lineage: Eukaryota > Metazoa > Arthropoda > Insecta > Diptera > Drosophilidae > Drosophila > Drosophila ananassae. The sequence continues at coordinate 43,164 of NW_025319133.1, forward strand.
TCATTCAGTATCGAATATAAACTTAATTTACCGCGATAAAGTTTATCCCAATTGCCGAATTTAACATTATGTGTACGAGGACCCCTTTGGTTACCTTACCCCGCAATGTGAGTAAATGTTTAATAGCGGCCTAATTTACCAAATTTATTTCAATTGCAGTTTAACTTTTAAAATGCAGTGGCCGACCCATTCAGTACCGAATATAATATTAATTTACCGCGATAAAGTTCATCCCAATTGCCTAATTTAACACTAAATGTAAATATATATACACATATACACATATATCCATGGCCGCCTAGGAAAAAGGCAAACTCCACAGAGCCAACCAGCAATGTGTCTAGCGACTCCGAATCTGGAGAAATAAAGCGGAAGCCAGCTAAAAAAGTGGACGACGATAAACCCAGCACCAGCGAGGCAGCCAGAGCTGCACTAATGGCCAGGATGAAGAGCAATTCATTTGCCCTCCTATCCAAAGATGATGACGACGACGGATCCGACCCTGACGACGACATGGATATTCTGGATATTCTGCCAAGGACTTTAAAGAAAGATGATGCACCCAGGAAAACCCCAAAGGAGATCAAGCCACCTCCGATCTTCATACCAGAATGACCAACATTAAAGCCCTCCCTAAAGCCATCTCCATCGCCATTGGCGACAAAGTTGACGTCACTTTTAAGACCAGCTTGAACAACACCACAAGGGTTATGACTCCAAACAAGGAGTCATACACCAAATTAAAGCAGTTCTTAACTGAAAACAACAAGCAATACCACACTTTTCAGCCTAGAGATGAACGCGCCTACCGAATTGTCGTAAAAGGCCTTCACTTCTCCACAGACCCGGACGACATTAAGGAGGGCTTCAGCTTCAATGGGCACAACGTCAGGGACGTACACAATCCCACACAAAGAGGAACGAAGAAGCCGCTGAATCTCTTCTTTGTCAACCTCAAGCCTGCCAAAAATAATAAAGAAGCCTTCCAAATTAAACGGCTATGCAGCACCGTTGTCACAGTCGAGCCGCCAATTAAGTTTAACGACGTGCCTCAATGCTATCGTTGCCAGGCGTTCGGCCACACACAGCGTTACTGCCAACTGGAACACCGATGCGTTAAGTGCGGAGACCGCCACCCCACGGCTGAGTGCACCAAGGCCTCTAGCGAACCAGCCCTCTGCCTCCACTGCAATGGGCCTCATACAGCCTCTTACAAAGGCTGTCCATTTTATAAAAAGGCCAAAGGCGCGTTCGCCCCAAAGCCGACAGTATCACGAGGCCAGCAGCCTCACTTCAGCAAGGTCAACCCCAACTTGAGCTACGCCAGCGCTGCCAAAAGTGGAGTACCACAGTTTGACAATCCCGATCCTTGTCCTACAGACAACCCGATGGACGCCTTAATGGCCAGGATGGAGTCAATGTTCGAGCGAATGATGGAGAAGGTCATGAGCCAAATGACCAAAATGATGGCCACCATCTGCAGCTCCCTATGCAAGCGGGACTAGACGTCACAGTTTGGAACGCCAACGGTCTGGTTAATTCCAGGCCAGAAGTCGAACTTTACTGTAAGACAAATCAATCCGACGTTCTCCTAATTTCGGAAACCCACTTCACCACCCGATCATATTTGAAAATCCGAGGATATGACATCATTGCCGCCAACCACCCCAACGGCAGAGGTCGTGGAGGCGCGGCCATTCTGATCCGAAGCAGCATCAAATATGAGGCCCTTCCTGCCATCAGAGAAGAGTGTATTCAATGCGCCCAAATTCAAGTCACCACCACCAACGGAGATATCACCATTGCTGCTGCCTACTGCCCACCAAGACACAGAGTTAGTGTCGAGGATTTTGGCTTGCTTCTCGATTGTCTTGGTCCCAAATTCATTATTGGCGGGGACTTTAACGCAAAACACCCCTGGTGCGGCTCTAGGATCAGGAACCCGAAAGGCAATGCATTGTACAGGCAAGTCCAATCCAGAAGTCTGAGCTGTCACGGAACAGGTGCACCCACTTACTGGCCTACGGATCCACATAAGATCCCAGATGTGCTGGATTTCGTCATCTCAGGAGGATTGGATTCTGCTGGAATCCAAACCAGAGAAGTGGTCGATCTTATTTCGAACCACAGCGCCTTCGCCATATCACTCTACAGCCCTGCCATACTCCGGTCAGCCCGTAAAAGGCTTATTTATAAAGCTACAGATTTTGGCAAGTACCAACTTCACTTAAACACCGTCACCGACCCCAGCCTGCCTCTTGACTCTCCTTTTGACATCGAAACTGCCGTGGAAACGATGACCGCTCACATCCAACAAGCAGCCTCAGTAGCTGCTCCAAGACCCTCCAATCGACCAAGAGCTACCGACAGAGATATTCACTTCTGGAGCCCGGAAGTCGAAGAGCTCAAGCTCGAAAAACGGCGACTCCGGAGAGTATGGATGCTTTCAAGGAATCCCAGAGACAAAACCGCCCTTAACAGAGCGTCCAATATCCTGTCGGATACGCTAGCGAGGCTAAGGGAGGAGGCTTTTGATAGATTTGTTGAGCAACTCGAGCCAGGTGACCCCCAGCACAACCTATGGCGGGTCACGAAAAGCATCAGGCGGCCCCTGAAAAGGATCCCACCCGTGAACAGAGCTAACGGCATCTGGTGCAGATCCGAGACTGACAGGGCCAACGCTTTCGCCGAACACCTGGAAGAGGTCTTTACGCCCCACAGTCGTTGCTCAACTGAGGACGCAGCGGAAACCGCCCGGCTACTAGCTGAGCCTCTCCGGGATGCCGACCCGATTCGTCCAGTCACAACTGAAGAAACAGCCGAGCTCATCTCCATCATGAGCAACACCAAGGCCCCGGGCGATGATGGTATCAATGCGATTGCATTAAAGCTACTTCCACCTCCAAGCATCCTACTCATCACCAGGATCTACAACAGACCCGGACGACATTAAGGAGGGCTTCAGCTCCAATGGGCACAACGTCAGGGACGTACACAATCCCACACAAAGAGGAACGAAGAAGCCGCTGAATCTCTTCTTTGTCAACCTCAAGCCTGCCAAAAATAATAAAGAAGCCTTCCAAATTAAACGGCTATGCAGCACCGTTGTCACAGTCGAGCCGCCAATTAAGTTTAACGACGTGCCTCAATGCTATCGTTGCCAGGCGTTCGGCCACACTCAGCGTTACTGCCAACTGGAACACCGATGTGTTAAGTGCGGAGACCGCCACCCCACCGCTGAGTGCACCAAGGCCTCTAGCGAACCAGCCCTCTGCCTCCACTGCAATGGGCCTCATACAGCCTCTTACAAAGGCTGTCCATTTTATAAAAAGGCTAAAGGCGCGTTCGCCCCAAAGCCGACAGTATCACGAGGCCAGCAGCCTCACTTCAGCAAGGTCAACCCCAACTTGAGCTACGCCAGCGCTGCCAAAAGTGGAGTACCACAGTTTGACAATCCCGATCCTTGTCCTACAGACAACCCGATGGACGCCTTAATGGCCAGGATGGAGTCAATGTTCGAGCGAATGATGGAGAAGGCCAAAATGATGGCCACCATCTGCAGCTCCCTATGCAAGCGGGACTAGACATCACAGTTTGGAACGCCAACGGTCTGGTTAATTCCAGGCCAGAAGTCGAACTTTACTGTAAGACAAATCAAACCGACGTTCTCCTAATTTCGGAAACCCACTTCACCACCCGATCATATTTGAAAATCCGAGGATATGACATAAATTGCCGCCAACCACCCCAACGGCAGAGGTCGTGGAGGCGCGGCCATTCTGATCCGAAGCAGCATCAAATATGAGGCCCTTCCTGCCATCAGAGAAGAGTGGATGCAATGCGCCCAAATTCAAGTCACCACCACCAACGGAGATATCACCATTGCTGCTGCCTACTGCCCACCAAGACACAGAGTTAGTGTCGAGGATTTTGGCTTGCTACTCGATTGTCTTGGTCCCAAATACATTATTGGCGGGGACTTTAACGCAAAACACCCCTGGCGGGGCTCTAGGATCAGGAACCCGAAAGGCAATGCATTGTACAGGCAAGTCCAATCCAGAAGTCTGAGCTGTCACGGAACAGGTGCACCCACTTACTGGCCTACGGATCCACATAAGATCCCAGATGTGCTGGACTTCGTCATCTCAGGAGGATTGGATTCTGCTGGAATCCAAACCAGAGAAGTGGTCGATCTTATTTCGGACCACAGCGCCTTCGCCATATCACTCTACAGCCCTGCCATACTCCGGTCAGCCCGTAAAAGGCTTATTTATAAAGCTACAGATTTTGGCAAGTACCAACTTCACTTAAACACCGTCACCGACCCGAAACTGACATCGAAACTGCCGCGGAAACGATGACCGCTCACATCCAACAAGCAGCCTCAGTAGCTGCTCCAAGACCCTCCAATCGACCAAGATCTACCGACAGAGATATTCACTTCTGGAGCCCGGAAGTCGAAGAGCTCAAGCTCGAAAAACGGCGACTCCGAAGAGTATGGATGCTTTCAAGGAATCCCAGAGACAAAACCCCCCCTAACAGAGCGTCCAATATCCTGTCGGATACGCTAGCGAGGCTAAGGAAGGAGGCTTTTGATGGATTTGTTGAGCAACTCGAGCCAGGTGACCCCCAGCACAACCTATGGCGGGTCACGAAAAGCATCAGACGGCCCCTGAAAAGGATCCCACCCGTGAAAAGAGCTGACGGCATCTGATGCAGATCCGAGACTGACAGGGCCAACGCTTTCGCCGAACACCTGGAAGAGGTCTTTACGCCCCACAGTCGTTGCTCAACTGAGGACGCAGCGGAAACCGCCCGGCTACTAGCTGAGCCTCTCCGGGATGCCGACCCGATTCGTCCAGTCACAACTGAAGAAACAGCCAAGCTCATCTCCATCATGAGCAACACCAAGGCCCCGGGCGATGATGGTATCAATGCGATTGCATTAAAGCTACTTCCACCTCCAAGCATCCTACTCATCACCAGGATCTCCACAGACCCGGACGACATTAAGGAGGGCTTCAGCTCCAATGGGCACAACGTCAGGGACGTACACAATCCCACACAAAGAGAAACGAAGAAGACGCTGAATCTTTTCTTTGTCAACCTCAAGCCTGCCAAAAATAATAAAGAAGCCTTCCAAATTAAACGGCTATGCAGCACCGTTGTCACAGTCGAGCCGCCAATTAAGTTTAACGACGTGCCTCAATGCTATCGTTGCCAGGCGTTCGGCCACACTCAGCGTTACTGCCAACTGGAACACCGATGTGTTAAGTGCGGAGACCGCCACCCCACCGCTGAGTGCACCAAGGCCTCTAGCGAACCAGCCCTCTGCCTCCACTGCAATGGGCCTCATACAGCCTCTTACAAAGGCTGTCCATTTTATAAAAAGGCTAAAGGCGCGTTCGCCCCAAAGCCGACAGTATCACGAGGCCAGCAGCCTCACTTCAGCAAGGTCAACCCCAACTTGAGCTACGCCAGCGCTGCCAAAAGTGGAGTACCACAGTTTGACAATCCCGATCCTTGTCCTACAGACAACCCGATGGACGCCTTAATGGCCAGGATGGAGTCAATGTTCGAGCGAATGATGGAGAAGGTCATGAGCCAAATGACCAAAATGATGGCCACCATCTGCAGCTCCCTATGCAAGCGGGACTAGAGGCCATTCTGATCCGAAGCAGCATCAAATATGAGGCCCTTCCTGCCATCAGAGAAGAGTGTATTCAATGCGCCCAAATTCAAGTCACCACCACCAACGGAGATATCACCATTGCTGCTGCCTACTGCCCACCAAGACACAGAGTTAGTGTCGAGGATTTTGGCTTGCTTCTCGATTGTCTTGGTCCCAAATTCATTATTGGCGGGGACTTTAACGCAAAACACCCCTGGTGCGGCTCTAGGATCAGGAACCCGAAAGGCAATGCATTGTACAGGCAAGTCCAATCCAGAAGTCTGAGCTGTCACGGAACAGGTGCACCCACTTACTGGCCTACGGATCCACATAAGATCCCAGATGTGCTGGATTTCGTCATCTCAGGAGGATTGGATTCTGCTGGAATCCAAACCAGAGAAGTGGTCGATCTTATTTCGAACCACAGCGCCTTCGCCATATCACTCTACAGCCCTGCCATACTCCGGTCAGCCCGTAAAAGGCTTATTTATAAAGCTACAGATTTTGGCAAGTACCAACTTCACTTAAACACCGTCACCGACCCCAGCCTGCCTCTTGACTCTCCTTTTGACATCGAAACTGCCGTGGAAACGATGACCGCTCACATCCAACAAGCAGCCTCAGTAGCTGCTCCAAGACCCTCCAATCGACCAAGAGCTACCGACAGAGATATTCACTTCTGGAGCCCGGAAGTCGAAGAGCTCAAGCTCGAAAAACGGCGACTCCGGAGAGTATGGATGCTTTCAAGGAATCCCAGAGACAAAACCGCCCTTAACAGAGCGTCCAATATCCTGTCGGATACGCTAGCGAGGCTAAGGGAGGAGGCTTTTGATAGATTTGTTGAGCAACTCGAGCCAGGTGACCCCCAGCACAACCTATGGCGGGTCACGAAAAGCATCAGGCGGCCCCTGAAAAGGATCCCACCCGTGAACAGAGCTAACGGCATCTGGTGCAGATCCGAGACTGACAGGGCCAACGCTTTCGCCGAACACCTGGAAGAGGTCTTTACGCCCCACAGTCGTTGCTCAACTGAGGACGCAGCGGAAACCGCCCGGCTACTAGCTGAGCCTCTCCGGGATGCCGACCCGATTCGTCCAGTCACAACTGAAGAAACAGCCGAGCTCATCTCCATCATGAGCAACACCAAGGCCCCGGGCGATGATGGTATCAATGCGATTGCATTAAAGCTACTTCCACCTCCAAGCATCCTACTCATCACCAGGATCTCCACAGACCCGGACGACATTAAGGAGGGCTTCAGCTCCAATGGGCACAACGTCAGGGACGTACACAATCCCACACAAAGAGGAACGAAGAAGCCGCTGAATCTCTTCTTTGTCAACCTCAAGCCTGCCAAAAATAATAAAGAAGCCTTCCAAATTAAACGGCTATGCAGCACCGTTGTCACAGTCGAGCCGCCAATTAAGTTTAACGACGTGCCTCAATGCTATCGTTGCCAGGCGTTCGGCCACACTCAGCGTTACTGCCAACTGGAACACCGATGTGTTAAGTGCGGAGACCGCCACCCCACCGCTGAGTGCACCAAGGCCTCTAGCGAACCAGCCCTCTGCCTCCACTGCAATGGGCCTCATACAGCCTCTTACAAAGGCTGTCCATTTTATAAAAAGGCTAAAGGCGCGTTCGCCCCAAAGCCGACAGTATCACGAGGCCAGCAGCCTCACTTCAGCAAGGTCAACCCCAACTTGAGCTACGCCAGCGCTGCCAAAAGTGGAGTACCACAGTTTGACAATCCCGATCCTTGTCCTACAGACAACCCGATGGACGCCTTAATGGCCAGGATGGAGTCAATGTTCGAGCGAATGATGGAGAAGGCCAAAATGATGGCCACCATCTGCAGCTCCCTATGCAAGCGGGACTAGAGGCCATTCTGATCCGAAGCAGCATCAAATATGAGGCCCTTCCTGCCATCAGAGAAGAGTGGATGCAATGCGCCCAAATTCAAGTCACCACCACCAACGGAGATATCACCATTGCTGCTGCCTACTGCCCACCAAGACACAGAGTTAGTGTCGAGGATTTTGGCTTGCTACTCGATTGTCTTGGTCCCAAATACATTATTGGCGGGGACTTTAACGCAAAACACCCCTGGCGGGGCTCTAGGATCAGGAACCCGAAAGGCAATGCATTGTACAGGCAAGTCCAATCCAGAAGTCTGAGCTGTCACGGAACAGGTGCACCCACTTACTGGCCTACGGATCCACATAAGATCCCAGATGTGCTGGACTTCGTCATCTCAGGAGGATTGGATTCTGCTGGAATCCAAACCAGAGAAGTGGTCGATCTTATTTCGGACCACAGCGCCTTCGCCATATCACTCTACATACTCCGGTCAGCCCGTAAAAGGCTTATTTATAAAGCTACAGATTTTGGCAAGTACCAACTTCACTTAAACACCGTCACCGACCCGAAACTGACATCGAAACTGCCGCGGAAACGATGACCGCTCACATCCAACAAGCAGCCTCAGTAGCTGCTCCAAGACCCTCCAATCGACCAAGAGCTACCGACAGAGATATTCACTTCTGGAGCCCGGAAGTCGAAGAGCTCAAGCTCGAAAAACGGCGACTCCGAAGAGTATGGATGCTTTCAAGGAATCCCAGAGACAAAACCCCCCCTAACAGAGCGTCCAATATCCTGTCGGATACGCTAGCGAGGCTAAGGAAGGAGGCTTTTGATGGATTTGTTGAGCAACTCGAGCCAGGTGACCCCCAGCACAACCTATGGCGGGTCACGAAAAGCATCAGACGGCCCCTGAAAAGGATCCCACCCGTGAAAAGAGCTGACGGCATCTGATGCAGATCCGAGACTGACAGGGCCAACGCTTTCGCCGAACACCTGGAAGAGGTCTTTACGCCCCACAGTCGTTGCTCAACTGAGGACGCAGCGGAAACCGCCCGGCTACTAGCTGAGCCTCTCCGGGATGCCGACCCGATTCGTCCAGTCACAACTGAAGAAACAGCCAAGCTCATCTCCATCATGAGCAACACCAAGGCCCCGGGCGATGATGGTATCAATGCGATTGCATTAAAGCTACTTCCACCTCCAAGCATCCTACTCATCACCAGGATCTCCACAGACCCGGACGACATTAAGGAGGGCTTCAGCTTCAATGGGCACAACGTCAGGGACGTACACAATCCCACACAAAGAGGAACGAAGAAGCCGCTGAATCTCTTCTTTGTCAACCTCAAGCCTGCCAAAAATAATAAAGAAGCCTTCCAAATTAAACGGCTATGCAGCACCGTTGTCACAGTCGAGCCGCCAATTAAGTTTAACGACGTGCCTCAATGCTATCGTTGCCAGGCGTTCGGCCACACACAGCGTTACTGCCAACTGGAACACCGATGCGTTAAGTGCGGAGACCGCCACCCCACCGCTGAGTGCACCAAGGCCTCTAGCGAACCAGCCCTCTGCCTCCACTGCAATGGGCCTCATACAGCCTCTTACAAAGGCTGTCCATTTTATAAAAAGGCCAAAGGCGCGTTCGCCCCAAAGCCGACAGTATCACGATGCCAGCAGCCTCACTTCAGCAAGGTCAACCCCAACTTGAGCTACGCCAGCGCTGCCAAAAGTGGAGTACCACAGTTTGACAATCCCGATCCTTGTCCTACAGACAACCCGATGGACGCCTTAATGGCCAGGATGGAGTCAATGTTCGAGCGAATGATGGAGAAGGTCATGAGCCAAATGACCAAAATGATGGCCACCATCTGCAGCTCCCTATGCAAGCGGGACTAGACGTCACAGTTTGGAACGCCAACGGTCTGGTTAATTCCAGGCCAGAAGTCGAACTTTACTGTAAGACAAATCAATCCGACGTTCTCCTAATTTCGGAAACCCACTTCACCACCCGATCATATTTGAAAATCCGAGGATATGACATCATTGCCGCCAACCACCCCAACGGCAGAGGTCGTGGAGGCGCGGCCATTCTGATCCGAAGCAGCATCAAATATGAGGCCCTTCCTGCCATCAGAGAAGAGTGTATTCAATGCGCCCAAATTCAAGTCACCACCACCAACGGAGATATCACCATTGCTGCTGCCTACTGCCCACCAAGACACAGAGTTAGTGTCGAGGATTTTGGCTTGCTTCTCGATTGTCTTGGTCCCAAATTCATTATTGGCGGGGACTTTAACGCAAAACACCCCTGGTGCGGCTCTAGGATCAGGAACCCGAAAGGCAATGCATTGTACAGGCAAGTCCAATCCAGAAGTCTGAGCTGTCACGGAACAGGTGCACCCACTTACTGGCCTACGGATCCACATAAGATCCCAGATGTGCTGGATTTCGTCATCTCAGGAGGATTGGATTCTGCTGGAATCCAAACCAGAGAAGTGGTCGATCTTATTTCGAACCACAGCGCCTTCGCCATATCACTCTACAGCCCTGCCATACTCCGGTCAGCCCGTAAAAGGCTTATTTATAAAGCTACAGATTTTGGCAAGTACCAACTTCACTTAAACACCGTCACCGACCCCAGCCTGCCTCTTGACTCTCCTTTTGACATCGAAACTGCCGTGGAAACGATGACCGCTCACATCCAACAAGCAGCCTCAGTAGCTGCTCCAAGACCCTCCAATCGACCAAGAGCTACCGACAGAGATATTCACTTCTGGAGCCCGGAAGTCGAAGAGCTCAAGCTCGAAAAACGGCGACTCCGGAGAGTATGGATGCTTTCAAGGAATCCCAGAGACAAAACCGCCCTTAACAGAGCGTCCAATATCCTGTCGGATACGCTAGCGAGGCTAAGGGAGGAGGCTTTTGATAGATTTGTTGAGCAACTCGAGCCAGGTGACCCCCAGCACAACCTATGGCGGGTCACGAAAAGCATCAGGCGGCCCCTGAAAAGGATCCCACCCGTGAACAGAGCTAACGGCATCTGGTGCAGATCCGAGACTGACAGGGCCAACGCTTTCGCCGAACACCTGGAAGAGGTCTTTACGCCCCACAGTCGTTGCTCAACTGAGGACGCAGCGGAAACCGCCCGGCTACTAGCTGAGCCTCTCCGGGATGCCGACCCGATTCGTCCAGTCACAACTGAAGAAACAGCCGAGCTCATCTCCATCATGAGCAACACCAAGGCCCCGGGCGATGATGGTATCAATGCGATTGCATTAAAGCTACTTCCACCTCCAAGCATCCTACTCATCACCAGGATCTACAACAGATGCATGGAAATAGGGTACTTTCCGTCTTCATGGAAACGTGCCCAAGTAGCCATGATACCTAAGCCTGGTAAACCTGAAGCCAATCTTGCCTCATACCGTTCAATAAGCCTACTTCCAATGCTCTCCAAAATACTCGAAAGAGTATTTTTGAGCAGAGCATTGCCTGTACTGGACGAGGCTGGACTGATCCCTGATCACCAGTTTGGCTTCAGGAGGCGACATGGAACTCCTGAGCAGTGCCATAGGGTCGTGCAGTACATTCTGGACGCTTTTGAAACCAGAAAGTACTGCATGGCCGTCATGCTGGACGTCAAGCAAGCCTTCGACCGGGTCTGGCATCCCGGACTCCTCTGCAAACTTAAGACAGCCCTGCCCCGCCCATACTTCATATTCTTGAAGTCATTTCTAGAAGATCGGAAATTTGCGGTTAGATGCGGCGAGGCCATCTCAGAGTACAGAGTGGTTCACGCAGGAGTGCTCCAGGGAAGTGTTATGGGACGTACACAATCCCACACAAAGAGGAACGAAGAAGCCGCTGAATCTCTTCTTTGTCAACCTCAAGCCTGCCAAAAATAATAAAGAAGCCTTCCAAATTAAACGGCTATGCAGCACCGTTGTCACAGTCGAGCCGCCAATTAAGTTTAACGACGTGCCTCAATGCTATCGTTGCCAGGCGTTCGGCCACACACAGCGTTACTGCCAACTGGAACACCGATGCGTTAAGTGCGGAGACCGCCACCCCACGGCTGAGTGCACCAAGGCCTCTAGCGAACCAGCCCTCTGCCTCCACTGCAATGGGCCTCATACAGCCTCTTACAAAGGCTGTCCATTTTATAAAAAGGCCAAAGGCGCGTTCGCCCCAAAGCCGACAGTATCACGAGGCCAGCAGCCTCACTTCAGCAAGGTCAACCCCAACTTGAGCTACGCCAGCGCTGCCAAAAGTGGAGTACCACAGTTTGACAATCCCGATCCTTGTCCTACAGACAACCCGATGGACGCCTTAATGGCCAGGATGGAGTCAATGTTCGAGCGAATGATGGAGAAGGTCATGAGCCAAATGACCAAAATGATGGCCACCATCTGCAGCTCCCTATGCAAGCGGGACTAGACGTCACAGTTTGGAACGCCAACGGTCTGGTTAATTCCAGGCCAGAAGTCGAACTTTACTGTAAGACAAATCAATCCGACGTTCTCCTAATTTCGGAAACCCACTTCACCACCCGATCATATTTGAAAATCCGAGGATATGACATCATTGCCGCCAACCACCCCAACGGCAGATGTCGTGGAGGCGCGGCCATTCTGATCCGAAGCAGCATCAAATATGAGGCCCTTCCTGCCATCAGAGAAGAGTGTATTCAATGCGCCCAAATTCAAGTCACCACCACCAACGGAGATATCACCATTGCTGCTGCCTACTGCCCACCAAGACACAGAGTTAGTGTCGAGGATTTTGGCTTGCTTCTCGATTGTCTTGGTCCCAAATTCATTATTGGCGGGGACTTTAACGCAAAACACCCCTGGTGCGGCTCTAGGATCAGGAACCCGAAAGGCAATGCATTGTACAGGCAAGTCCAATCCAGAAGTCTGAGCTGTCACGGAACAGGTGCACCCACTTACTGGCCTACGGATCCACATAAGATCCCAGATGTGCTGGATTTCGTCATCTCAGGAGGATTGGATTCTGCTGGAATCCAAACCAGAGAAGTGGTCGATCTTATTTCGGACCACAGCGCCTTCGCCATATCACTCTACAGCCCTGCCATACTCCGGTCAGCCCGTAAAAGGCTTATTTATAAAGCTACAGATTTTGGCAAGTACCAACTTCACTTAAACACCGTCACCGACCCCAGCCTGCCTCTTGACTCTCCTTTTGACATCGAAACTGCCGTGGAAACGATGACCGCTCACATCCAACAAGCAGCCTCAGTAGCTGCTCCAAGACCCTCCAATCGACCAAGAGCTACCGACAGAGATATTCACTTCTGGAGCCCGGAAGTCGAAGAGCTCAAGCTCGAAAAACGGCGACTCCGGAGAGTATGGATGCTTTCAAGGAATCCCAGAGACAAAACCGCCCTTAACAGAGCGTCCAATATCCTGTCGGATACGCTAGCGAGGCTAATGAAGGAGGCTTTTGATAGATTTGTTGAGCAACTCGAGCCAGGTGACCCCCAGCACAACCTATGGCGGGTCACGAAAAGCATCAGGCGGCCCCTGAAAAGGATCCCACCCGTGAACAGAGCTAACGGCATCTGGTGCAGATCCGAGACTGACAGGGCCAACGCTTTCGCCGAACACCTGGAAGAGGTCTTTACGCCCCACAGTCGTTGCTCAACTGAGGACGCAGCGGAAACCGCCCGGCTACTAGCTGAGCCTCTCCGGGATGCCGACCCGATTCGTCCAGTCACAACTGAAGAAACAGCCGAGCTCATCTCCATCATGAGCAACACCAAGGCCCCGGGCGATGATGGTATCAATGCGATTGCATTAAAGCTACTTCCACCTCCAAGCATCCTACTCATCACCAGGATCTACAACAGATGCATGGAAATAGGGTACTTTCCGTCTTCATGGAAACGTGCCCAAGTAGCCATGATACCTAAGCCTGGTAAACCTGAAGCCAATCTTGCCTCATACCGTTCAATAAGCCTACTTCCAATGCTCTCCAAAATACTCGAAAGAGTATTTTTGAGCAGAGCATTGCCTGTACTGGACGAGGCTGGACTGATCCCTGATCACCAGTTTGGCTTCAGGAGGCGACATGGAACTCCTGAGCAGTGCATAGGGTCGTGCAGTACATTCTGGACGCTTTTGAAACCAGAAAGTACTGCATGGCCGTCATGCTGGACGTCAAGCAAGCCTTCGACCGGGTCTGGCATCCCGGACTCCTCTGCAAACTTAAGACAGCCCTGCCCCGCCCATACTTCATATTCTTGAAGTCATTTCTAGAAGATCGGAAATTTGCGGTTAGATGCGGCGAGGCCATCTCAGAGTACAGAGTGGTTCACGCAGGAGTGCCCCAGGGAAGTGTTATTGGTCCAATGCTCTATAATCTTTACACGGCTGACCTCCCCGTTCTACATAGGCCTAACATACTTGCAGCAACATATGCGGACGACACCGCCTTCCTTACCACCGCCGACAGCGCTTTGGGAGCAGCCGAAGTAATGCAATTGCAGCTGAACCGACTCAGCGACTGGCAAAACATATGGAATATTGAAGTTAATAATGAGAAGTCCACCGCCACCACATTTTCTCTCTGCCAAGGCAACTGTCCTCCAGTGTACCTCAACGGCTCCCCAATCCCGCAGGAAGATAATCCCAAGTACCTGGGGTTCACCCTTGACAGGATGCTCACGTGGAGGCCCCATATTATAAAGAAAATAAAACAGGCAGAAGAGAGACTTCGATCCTTCCTCTGGCTTCTGGGTAGAAGATCTAAGCTGCGAACCTCCTCGAAACTCCTCATATATAAGGCCGTAATACGCCCAATCTGGACGTACGGAATACAGCTCTGGGGCACCGCAAGCAAGACGAATGTCCGAAGAATTCAAACATTTGCAAATAGAGCCATTCGAATCGCCACTGGGGCCCATGTCTATCATGACAACCGCACCATCCATGAGGTTCTCAATTTTCCTTGGGTCAAGGACGAGATCCAGAGAAGCAGCGCACGATACACGCAGAAGCTACATGACCACCCGAACCTGTTGGCCAACTCCCTGCTGGACAACAGCGACCGGCCCAGAAGACTGAAAAGGACGCACCCGCTGGACCTCCCCAGGATAATATAACAATAATCAACCACCATAACTTAAGCTAAATTTCTGCCCTAATTAAACTCTAATCTAGTTCTCCAATTAATATGTAAATTATCAATAAGTGAAGTTAATGTCATAACATTTAATGGTTGTCCCTAAGGACAGTTTTAAATAAACGTTACCCTGCTATCAAAAAAAACCTTTAAAAACCAGCTTGAACAACACCACAAGGGTTATGACTCCAAACAAGGAGTCATACACCAAATTAAAGCAGTTCTTAACTGAAAACAACAAGCGATACCACACTTTTCAGCCTAGAGATGAACGCCCCTACCGAGTTGTCGTAAAAGGCCTTCACTTCTCCACAGACCCGGACGACATTAAGGAGGGCTTCAGCTCCAATGGGCACAACGTCAGGGACGTACACAATCCCACACAAAGAGGAACGAAGAAGCCGCTGAATCTCTTCTTTGTCAACCTCAAGCCTGCCAAAAATAATAAAGAAGCCTTCCAAATTAAACGGCTATGTAGCACCGTTGTCACAGTCGAGCCGCCAATTAAGTTTAACGACGAATGCTATCGTTGCCAGGCGTTCGGCCACACTCAGCGTTACTGCAAACTGGAACACCGATGTGTTAAGTGCGGAGACCGCCACCCCACCGCTGAGTGCACCAAGGCCTCTAGCGAACCAGCCCTCTGCCTCCACTGCAATGGGCCTCATACAGCCTCTTACAAAGGCTGTCCATTTTATAAAAAGGCTAAAGGCGCGTTCGCCCCAAAGCCGACAGTATCACGAGGCCAGCAGCCTCACTTCAGCAAGGTCAACCCCAACTTGAGCTACGCCAGCGCTGCCAAAAGTGGAGTACCACAGTTTGACAATCCCGATCCTTGTCCTACAGACAACCCGATGGACGCCTTAATGGCCAGGATGGAGTCAATGTTCGAGCGAATGATGGAGAAGGCCAAAATGATGGCCACCATCTGCAGCTCCCTATGCAAGCTGCAGAGGCCATTCTGATCCGAAGCAGCATCAAATATGAGGCCCTTCCTGCCATCAGAGAAGAGTGGATTCAATGCGCCCAAATTCAAGTCACCACCACCAACGGAGATATCACCATTGCTGCTGCCTACTGCCCACCAAGACACAGAGTTAGTGTCGAGGATTTTGGCTTGCTACTCGATTGTCTTGGTCCCAAATTCATTATTGGCGGGGACTTTAACGCAAAACACGCCTGGCGGGGCTCTAGGATCAGGAACCCGAAAGGCAATGTATTGTACAGGCAAGTCCAATCCAGAAGTCTGAGCTGTCACGGAACAGGTGCACCCACTTACTGGCCTACGGATCCACATAAGATCCCAGATGTGCTGGACTTCGTCATCTCAGGAGGATTGGATTCTGCTGGAATCCAAACCAGAGAAGTGGTCGATCTTATTTCGGACCACAGCGCCTTCGCCATATCACTCTACAGCCCTGCCATACTCCGGTCAGCCCGTAAAAGGCTTATTTATAAAGCTACAGATTTTGGCAAGTACCAACTTCACTTAAACACCGTCACCGACCCGAAACTGACATCGAAACTGCCGCGGAAACGATGACCGCTCACATCCAACAAGCAGCCTCAGTAGCTGCTCCAAGACCCTCCAATCGACCAAGATCTACCGACAGAGATATTCACTTCTGGAGCCCGGAAGTCGAAGAGCTCAAGCTCGAAAAACGGCGACTCCGAAGAGTATGGATGCTTTCAAGGAATCCCAGAGACAAAACCCCCCCTAACAGAGCGTCCAATATCCTGTCGGATACGCTAGCGAGGCTAAGGAAGGAGGCTTTTGATGGATTTGTTGAGCAACTCGAGCCAGGTGACCCCCAGCACAACCTATGGCGGGTCACGAAAAGCATCAGACGGCCCCTGAAAAGGATCCCACCCGTGAAAAGAGCTGACGGCATCTGATGCAGATCCGAGACTGACAGGGCCAACGCTTTCGCCGAACACCTGGAAGAGGTCTTTACGCCCCACAGTCGTTGCTCAACTGAGGACGCAGCGGAAACCGCCCGGCTACTAGCTGAGCCTCTCCGGGATGCCGACCCGATTCGTCCAGTCACAACTGAAGAAACAGCCAAGCTCATCTCCATCATGAGCAACACCAAGGCCCCGGACGATGATGGTATCAATGCGATTGCATTAAAGCTACTTCCACCTCCAAGCATCCTACTCATCACCAGGATCTCCACAGACCCGGACGACATTAAGGAGGGCTTCAGCTCCAATGGGCACAACGTCAGGGACGTACACAATCCCACACAAAGAGGAACGAAGAAGCCGCTGAATCTCTTCTTTGTCAACCTCAAGCCTGCCAAAAATAATAAAGAAGCCTTCCAAATTAAACGGCTATGCAGCACCGTTGTCACAGTCGAGCCGCCAATTAAGTTTAACGACGTGCCTCAATGCTATCGTTGCCAGGCGTTCGGCCACACTCAGCGTTACTGCCAACTGGAACACCGATGTGTTAAGTGCGGAGACCGCCACCCCACCGTTGAGTGCACCAAGGCCTCTAGCGAACCAGCCCTCTGCCTCCACTGCAATGGGCCTCATACAGCCTCTTACAAAGGCTGTCCATTTTATAAAAAGGCCAAAGGCGCGTTCGCCCCAAAGCCGACAGTATCACGAGGCCAACAGCCTCACTTCAGCAAGGTCAACCCCAACTTGAGCTACGCCAGCGCTGCCAAAAGTGGAGTACCACAGTTTGACAATCCCGATCCTTGTCCTACAGACAACCCGATGGACGCCCTAATGGCCAGGATGGAGTCAATGTTCGAGCGAATGATGGAGAAAGTCATGAGCCAAATGACCAAAATGATGGCCACCATCTGCAGCTCCCTATGCAAGCGGGACTAGACATCACAGTTTGGAACGCCAACGGTCTGGTTAATTCCAGGCCAGAAGTCGAACTTTACTGTAAGACAAATCAAGCCGACGTTCTCCTAATTTCGGAAACCCACTTCACCACCCGATCATATTTGAAAATCCGAGGATATGACATCATTGCCGCCAACCACCCCAACGGCAGAGGTCGTGGAGGCGCGGCCATTCTGATCCGAAGCAGCATCAAATATGAGGCCCTTCCTGCCATCAGAGAAGAGTGGATTCAATGCGCCCAAATTCAAGTCACCACCACCAACGGAGATATCACCATTGCTGCTGCCTACTGCCCACCAAGACACAGAGTTAGTGTCGAGGATTTTGGCTTGCTTCTCGATTGTCTTGGTCCCAAATTCATTATTGGCGGGGACTTTAACGCAAAACACCCCTGGTGGGGCTCTAGGATCAGGAACCCGAAAGGCAATGCATTGTACAGGCAAGTCCAATCCAGAAGTCTGAGCTGTCACGGAACAGGTGCACCCACTTACTGGCCTACGGATCCACATAAGATCCCAGATGTGCTGGACTTCGTCATCTCAGGAGGATTGGATTCTGCTGGAATCCAAACCAGAGAAGTGGTCGATCTTATTTCGGACCACAGCGCCTTCGCCATATCACTCTACAGCCCTGCCATACTCCGGTCAGCCCGTAAAAGGCTTATTTATAAAGCTACAGATTTTGGCAAGTACCAACTTCACTTAAACACCGTCACCGACCCCAGCCTGCCTCTTGACTCTCCTTTTGACATCGAAACTGCCGTGGAAACGATGACCGCTCACATCCAACAAGCAGCCTCAGTAGCTGCTCCAAGACCCTCCAATCGACCAAGAGCTACCGACAGAGATATTCACTTCTGGAGCCCGGAAGTCGAAGAGCTCAAGCTCGAAAAACGGCGACTCCGGAGAGTATGGATGCTTTCAAGGAATCCCAGAGACAAAACCGCCCTTAACAGAGCGTCCAATATCCTGTCGGATACGCTAGCGAGGCTAAGGAAGGAGGCTTTTGATGGATTTGTTGAGCAACTCGAGCCAGGTGACCCCCAGCACAACCTATGGCGGGTCACGAAAAGCATCAGATCCGAGACTGACAGGGCCAACGCTTTCGCCGAACACCTGGAAGAGGTCTTTACGCCCCACAGTCGTTGCTCAACTGAGGACGCAGCGGAAACTGCCCGGCTACTAGCTGAGCCTCTCCGGGATGCCGACCCGATTCGTCCAGTCACAACTGAAGAAACAGCCGAGCTCATCTCCATCATGAGCAACACCAAGGCCCCGGGCGACGATGGTATCAATGCGATTGCATTAAAGCTACTTCCACCTCCAAGCATCCTACTCATCACCAGGATCTACAACAGATGCATGGAAATAGGGTACTTTCCGTCTTCATGGAAACGTGCCCAAGTAGCCATGATACCTAAGCCTGGTAAACCTGAAGCCAATCTTGCCTCATACCGTCCAATAAGCCTACTTCCAATGCTCTCCAAAATACTCGAAAGAGTATTTTTGAGCAGAGCATTGCCTGTACTGGACGAGGCTGGACTGATCCCTGATCACCAGTTTGGCTTCAGGAGGCGACATGGAACTCCTGAGCAGTGCAGTACATTCTGGACGCCTTTGAAACCAGAAAGTACTGCATGGCCGTCATGCTGGACGTCAAGCAAGCCTTCGACCGGGTCTGGCATCCTCTGCAAACTTAAGACAGCCCTGCCCCGCCCATACTTCATATTCTTGAAGTCATTTCTAGAAGATCGGAAATTTGCGGTTAGATGCGGCGAGGCCATCTCAGAGTACAGAGTGGTTCACGCAGGAGTGCCCCAAGGAAGTGTTCTTGGTCCAATGCTCTATAATCTTTACACGGCTGACCTCCCCGTTCTACATAGGCCTAACATACTTGCAGCAACATATGCGGACGACACCGCCTTCCTTACCACCGCCGACAGCGCTTTGGGAGCAGCCGAAGTAATGCAATTGCAGCTGGACCTACTCAGTGACTGGCAAAAGAGATGGAATATTGAAGTTAATAATGAGAAGTCCACCGCCACCACATTTTCTCTCTGCCAAGGCAACTGTCCTCCAGTGTACCTCAACGGCTCCCCAATCCCGCAGGAAGATAATCCCAAGTACCTGGGGTTCACCCTTGACAGGAGGCTCACGTGGAGGCCCCATATTATAAAGAAAAGAAAACAGGCAGAAGAGAGACTTCGATCCTTCCTCTGGCTTCTGGGTAGAAGATCTAAGCTGCGAACCTCCTCGAAACTCCTCATATATAAGGCCGTAATACGCCCAATCTGGACGTACGGAATACAGCTCTGGGGCACCGCAAGCAAGACGAATGTCCGAAGAATTCAAACATTTGAAAATAGAGCCATTCGAATCGCCACTGGGGCCCATGTCTATCATGACAACCGCACCATCCATGAGGTTCTCAATTTTCCTTGGGTCAAGGACGAGATCCAGAGAAGCAGCGCACGATACACGCAGAAGCTACATGACCACCCGAACCGGTTGGCCAACTCCCTGCTGGACAACAGCGAC
Organism: Drosophila ananassae; assembly: GCF_017639315.1. Classification (NCBI taxonomy): domain Eukaryota; kingdom Metazoa; phylum Arthropoda; class Insecta; order Diptera; family Drosophilidae; genus Drosophila; species Drosophila ananassae. The sequence continues at coordinate 63,240 of NW_025319133.1, forward strand.
CGGCCCAGAAGACTGAAAAGGAAGCACCCGCTGGACCTCCCCAGGATATCATAACAATAATCAACCACCATAAATTAAGCTAAATTTCTGCCCTAATTAAACTCTATTCTAGTTCTCCGCCGCCAACCACCCCAACGGCAGAGATCGTGGAAGCGCGGCCATTCTGATCCGAAGCAGCATCAAATATGAGGCCCTTCCTGCCATCAGAGAAGAGTGGATTCAATGCGCCCAAATTCAAGTCACCACCACCAACGGAGATATCACCATTGCTGCTGCCTACTGCCCACCAAGACACAGAGTTAGCGTCGAGGATTTTGGCTTGATTCTCGATTGTCTTGGTCCCAAATTCATTATTGGCGGGGACTTTAACGCAAAACACCCCTGGTGGGGTTCTAGGATCAGGAACCCGAAAGGCAATGCATTGTACAGGCAAGTCCAATCCAGAAGTCTGAGCTGTCACGGAACAGGTGCACCCACTTACTGGCCTACGGATCCACATAAGATCCCAGATGTGCTGGACTTCGTCATCTCAGGAGGATTGGATTCTGCTGGAATCCAAACCAGAGAAGTGGTCGATCTTATTTCGAACCACAGCGCCTTCGCCATATCACTCTACAGCCCTGCCATACTCCGGTCAGCCCGTAAAAGGCTTATTTATAAAGCTACAGATTTTGGCAAGTACCAACTTCACTTAAACACCGTCACCGACCCCAGCCTGCCTCTTGACTCTCCTTTTGACATCGAAACTGCCTTGGAAACGATGACCGCTCACATCCAACAAGCAGCCTCAGTAGCTGCTCCAAGACCCTCCAATCGACCAAGAGCTACCGACAGAGATATTCACTTCTGGAGCCCGGAAGTCGAAGAGCTCAAGCTCGAAAAACGGCGACTCCGGAGAGTATGGATGCTTTCAAGGAATCCCAGAGACAAAACCGCCCTTAACAGAGCGTCCAATATCCTGTCGGATACGCTAGCGAGGCTAAGGAAGGAGGCTTTTGATGGATTTGTTGAGCAACTCGAGCCAGGTGACCCCCAGCACAACCTATGGCGGGTCACGAAAAGCATCAGACGGCCCCTGAAAAGGATCCCACCCGTGAAAAGAGCTGACGGCATCTGGTGCAGATCCGAGACTGACAGGGCCAACGCTTTCGCCGAACACCTGGAAGAGGTCTTTACGCCCCACAGTCGTTGCTCAACTGAAGACGCAGCGGAAACTGCCCGGCTACTAGCTGAGCCTCTCCGGGATGCCGACCCGATTCGTCCTGTCACAACTGAAGAAACAGCCGAGCTCATCTCCATCATGAGCAACACCAAGGCCCCGGGCGACGATGGTATCAATGCGATTGCATTAAAGCTACTTCCACCTCCAAGCATCCTACTCATCACCAGGATCTACAACAGATGCATGGAAATAGGGTACTTTCCGTCTTCATGGAAACGTGCCCAAGTAGCCATGATACCTAAGCCTGGTAAACCTGAAGCCAATCTTACCTCATACCGTCCAATAAGCCTACTTCCAATGCTCTCCAAAATACTCGAAAGAGTATTTTTGAGCAGAGCATTGCCTGTACTGGACGAGGCTGGACTGATCCCTGATCACCAGTTTGGCTTCAGGAGGCGACATGGAACTCCTGAGCAGTGCCATAGGGTCGTGCAGTACATTCTGGACGCTTTTGAAACCAGAAAGTACTGCATGGCCGTCATGCTGGACGTCAAGCAAGCCTTCGACCGGGTCTGGCATCCCGGACTCCTCTGCAAACTTAAGACAGCCCTGCCCCGCCCATACTTCATATTCTTGAAGTCATTTCTAGAAGATCGGAAATTTGCGGTTAGATGCGGCGAGGCCATCTCAGAGTACAGAGTGGTTCACGCAGGAGTGCCCCAAGGAAGTGTTCTTGGTCCAATGCTCTATAATCTTTACACGGCTGACCTCCCCGTTCTACATAGGCCTAACATACTTGCAGCAACATATGCGGACGACACCGCCTTCCTTACCACCGCCGACAGCGCCTTGGGAGCAGCCGAAGTAATGCAATTGCAGCTGGACCTACTCAGCGACTGGCAAAAGAGATGGAATATTGAAGTTAATAATGAGAAGTCCACCGCCACCACATTTTCTCTCTGCCAAGGCAACTGTCCTCCAGTGTACCTCAACGGCTCCCCAATCCCGCAGGAAGATAATCCCAAGTACCTGGGGTTCACCCTTGACAGGAGGCTCACGTGGAGGCCCCATATTATAAAGAAAAGAAAACAGGCAGAAGAGAGACTTCGATCCTTCCTCTGGCTTCTGGGTAGAAGATCTAAGCTGCGAACCTCCTCGAAACTCCTCATATATAAGGCCGTAATACGCCCAATCTGGACGTACGGAATACAGCTCTGGGGCACCGCAAGCAAGACGAATGTCCGAAGAATTCAAACATTTGAAAATAGAGCCATTCGAATCGCCACTGGGGCCCATGTCTATCATGACAACCGCACCATCCATGAGGTTCTCAATTTTCCTTGGGTCAAGGACGAGATCCAGAGAAGCAGCGCACGATACACGCAGAAGCTACATGACCACCCGAACATGTTGGCCAACTCCCTGCTGGACAACAGCGACCGGCCCAGAAGACTGAAAAGGACGCACCCGCTGGACCTCCCCAGGATATCATAACAATAATCAACCACCATAAATTAAGCTAAATTTCTGCCCTAATTAAACTCTAATCTAGTTCTCCAATTAATATGTAAATTATCAATAAGTGAAGTTAATGTCATAACATTTAATGGTTGTCCCTAAGGACAGTTTTAAATAAACGTTACCCTGCTATCAAAAAAATATATACACCATATCGACTAGAATTTGGGTGGTAAATTTGTTGTGACGGGTACGAGGACCCCTTCGGTAACCTTACCCCGCCAAAAATTCTAAAGAAAGTTATACTGTTTCTAACGCAAGTAGATTTTAATAGCGGCCAATTCGATACAATATCCGTGTAACCCCTCAAAATTTAGTAACCGACCCACTCGGTACCGAAAATACAAGTAATGTAACGGGATGATGAATTCAACACTATCTGTAAATGCGTGTGCGAGGGGTTTACTGTGATACATGCACTATAGCCAATGGAATCTGAGTTATACATTTGTTGTTGCGGGTACGAGGACCCCTTCGGTAACCTTACCCCGCCAAAAATTATTAAGTAAGTCATAATGTTCCCAACACAAGTAAATGTTTAATAGCGGCCTAATTTACCAAATTAATTTAATTGCAGTTTAACTTTTAAAATGCAGTTGCCGACCCATTCAGTACAGAATATAATATTAATTTACCGCGATAAAGTTCATCCCAATTGCCGAATTTAACATTAGGTGTATTAACATTAGGTGAGGATCCCTTTGGTAACCTTACCCCACAATGTAAGTAAATGTTTAATAGCGGCCTAATTTACCAAATTTATTTCAATTGCAGTTTAGCTTTTAACTGCAGTGGCCGACCCATTAAGTACCGAATATAAAAGTAATTTGCCGCGATACAGTTCATCCCAATTGCCGAATTTAACACTAGATGTAAATGCGTGTGCAAGGGGTTTACTGTAATATATATACACCATATCGACTAGAATTTAGGTGGTATATTTGTTGTGGCGGGTACGAGGACCCCTTCGGTAACCTTACCCCGCCAAACATTTTAAAGAACGTTATACTGCTTCTAACGCAAGTAGAGTTTAATATAGCGGCCAATTGGATACAATATCAGTGTTACCACTCAAAATGCAGTGACGGACCCACTCGGTGCCGAAAATACAAGTAATGTAACGGGATGCTAAATTCAACACTTTATGTAAATGCGTGTGGGAGGGGTTTACTGTGAAATATGCACCATATCCAATGGAATCTGAGTTATACATTTGTTGTTGCAGGTGCGAGGACCCCTTCGGTAACCTTACTCCGCCAAATTTATAAAGTAAGTTATAATATTTCCAACGCAAGTAAATGTTTAATAGCGGCCCAATTTACCAAATTAATGTCAATTGCAGTTTAACTTTTAAAATGCAGTGGCCGACCCATTCAGTACCGAATATAAAATTAATTTACCGCGGTAAAGTTCGTCCCAATTGACGAATTTAACATTAGATACACGAGGACCCCTTCGGTAACCTCACCCCGCCAAAAAGTATAAAGTACGTTATAATGTTTCCAACTCAACTAAATGTTTAATATCGGCCTAATTTACCAAATTAATTTAATTGCAGTTTAACTTTTAAAATGCAGTGGCCGACCCATTCAGTACAGAATATAATATTAATTTACCGCGATAAAGTTCATCCCAATTGCCGAATTTAACATTGGTGTACGAGGACCCCTTTGGTAACCTTACCCCACAATGTAAGTAAATGTTTAATAGCGGCCTAATTTACCAAATTAAATTCAATTGCAGTTTAACTTTTCAAATGCAGTGGCCGACTCACTCAGTACCGAATATACAATTAATTTACCGCGATAAAGTTAATCTTAATTGCCGAATTTAACATTCGATGTACGAGGACCCCTTCGGTAACCTTACCCCTCCAAAAATTATAAAGTAAGTTATAATGTTTCCAACGCAAGTAAATGTTTAATAGCGGCCTAATTTACCAAATTAATGTCAATTGCAGTTTAACTTTTAAAATGCAATGGCCGACCCATTCAGTACCGAATATAAAATTAATTTACCGCGGTAAAGTTTATTCCAATTGCCGAATTTAACATTAGATGCACGAGGACCCCTTCGGTAACCTCACCCCGTCAAAAATTATAAAGTAAGTTATAATGTTTCCAACGCAAGTAAATGTTTAATAGCGGCCTATTAGATGTACGAGGACCCCTTCGGTAACCTTCGGTAACTTTTAAAATGCAGTGGCCGACACATTTAGTACCGAATATACAATTAATTTACCGCGATAAAGTTAATCCCAATTGCCGAATTTAACATTAGATGCACGAGGACCCCTTTGGTAACCTTACTTCGCCAAAAATTATAAAGTAAGTTATAATGTTTCCAACGCAAGTAAATGTTTAATAGCGGCCTATTAGATGTACGAGGACCCCTTCGGTAACCTTCGGTAACTTTTTAAATGCAGTGGCCGACTCACTCAGTACCGAATATACAATTAATTTACCGCGATAAAGTTAATCTTAATTGCCGAATTTAACATTCGATGTACGAGGACCCCTTCGGTAACCTTACCCCTCCAAAAATTATAAAGTAAGTTATAATGTTTCCAACGCAAGTAAATGTTTAATAGCGGCCTAATTTACCAAATTTATGTCAATTGCAGTTTAACTTTTAACTGCAGTGGCCGACCCATTAAGTACCGAATATAAAAGTAATTTGCCGCGATACAGTTCATCCCAATTGCCGAATTTAACACTAGATGTAAATGCGTGTGCAAGGGGTTTACTGTAATATATATACACCATATCGACTAGAATTTAGGTGGTATATTTGTTGTGGCGGGTACGAGGACCCCTTCGGTAACCTTACCCCGCCAAACATTTTAAAGAACGTTATACTGCTTCTAACGCAAGTAGAGTTTAATATAGCGGCCAATTGGATACAATATCAGTGTATCCACTCAAAATGCAGTGACGGACCCACTCGGTGCCGAAAATACAAGTAATGTAACGGGATGCTAAATTCAACACTTTATGTAAATGCGTGTGGGAGGGGTTTACTGTGAAATATGCACCATATCCAATAGAATCTGAGTTATACATTTGTTGTTGCAGGTGCGAGGACCCCTTCGGTAACCTTACCCCTCCAAAAATTATTAAGTTATAATGTTTCCAACGCAAGTAAATGTTTAATAGCGGCCTAATTTACCAAATTAATGTCAATTGCAGTTTAACTTTTAAAATACAGTGGCCGACCCATTCAGTACCGAATATAAAACTAATTTACCGCGATAAAGTTCATCCCAATTGCCGAATTTAACAGTATATGTACGAGGACCCCTTCGGTAACCTTACCCCGCAATGTAAGTAAATGTTTAATAGCGGCCTAACTTACCAAATTAATTTCAATTGCAGTTTAACTTTCAAAATGCAATGGCCGACCCATTCAGTACAGAATATAATATTAATTTACCGCGATAAAGTTCATCCCAATTGCCGAATTTAACATTCGTTGTACGAGGACCCCTTCGGTAACCTTACCCTCCAAAAATTATTAAGTTATAATGTTTCCAACGCAAGTAAATGTTTAATAGCGGCCTAATTTACCAAATTAATGTCAATTGCAGTTTAACTTTTAAAATACAGTGGCCGACCCATTCAGTACCGAATATAAAATTAATTTACCGCGGTAAAGATCATCAAAATTACCGAATTTAACATTAGATGCACGAGGACCCCTTCGGTAACCTTACCCGCAAAAAAATTATAAAGTAAGTTTTAGTGTTTCAAACGCAAGTAAATGTTTAATAGCGCCCTAATTTACCAAATTCATTTCAATTGCAGTTTAACTTTTAAAATGCAGTGGCCGACCCATACAGTACCATATATAAAATTAATTTACCGCGATAAAGTTCATCCCAATGGTCGAATTTAACATTAGATGCACGAGGACCCATTCGGTAACCTTACCCCTCCTCCCTAAAGTACGTTATAATGTTTCCAACGCAAGTACATGTTTAATAGCGGCCTAATTTACCAACTTAATTTTAATTTCAGTTTACCTTTTAAAATGCAATGGCCGACCCATTCAGTACCGAATATACAATTAATTTACCGCGATAAAGTTAATCTTAATTGCCGAATTCAACATTAGATGCACGAGGATCCCGTCGGTAACCTTACCCCGCCAAAAAGTATAAAGTATGTTATAATGTTTCCAACGCAAGTACATGTTTAATAGCGGCCTAATTTACCAAATTAATATTAATTGCAGTTTACCTGTTAAAATGCAATGGCCGACCCATTCAGTACTGAATATACAATTAATTTACCGCGGTAAAGATCATCAAAATTACCGAATTTAACATTAGATGCACGAGGACCCCTTCGGTAACCTTACCCGCAAAAAAATTATAAAGTAAGTTTTAGTGTTTCAAACGCAAGTAAATGTTTAATAGCGCCCTAATTTACCAAATTAATTTCAATTGCAGTTTAACTTTTAAAATGCAGTGGCCGACCCATACAGTAGCATATATAAAATTAATTTACCGCGATAAAGTTCATCCCAATGGTCGAATTTAACATTAGATGCACGAGGACCCATTCGGTAACCTTACCCCTACTCCCTAAAGTACGTTATAATGTTTCCAACGCAAGTACATGTTTAATAGCGGCCTAATTTACCAACTTAATTTTATTTCAGTTTACCTTTTAAAATGCAATGGCCGACCCATTCAGTACCGAATATACAATTAATTTACCGCGATAAAGTTAATCTTAATTGCCGAATTCAACATTAGATGCACGAGGACCCCTTAGGTAACCTTACCCCGCCAAAAATTATAAAGTAAGTTATAATGTTTCCAACGCAAGTGAATGTTTAATAGCGGCCTAATTTACCAAATTAAATTCAATTGCAGTTTAACTTTTAAAATGTAGTGGCCGACCCATTCAGTACCGAATATAAAATTAATTTACAGCGATAAAGTTCATCCCAATTGCCTAATTTTGAGCATTACAAAATCTGTCAAATTCGCCCTATCAAAAAAAAAAATAAAATAAAATAAAATTTGTAATATAAAAAACCCAAATTCGCGGCAACTCATCACCATCATGAACTGGCAAGCGGCCCCCAGTTCTCCAAAAGCGAAGCCGCCTAGGAAAAAGGCAAACTCCACAGAGCCAATCAGCAATGTGTCTAGCGACTCCGAATCCGGGGAAATAAAGCGGAAGCCAGCTAAAAAAGTGGACGACGATAAACCCAGCACCAGCGAGGCAGCCAGAGCTGCACTAATGGCCAGGATGAAGAGCAATGCATTTGCCCTCCTATCCGAAGATGATGACGACGACGGATCCGACCCTGACGACGACATGGATATTCTGGATATTCTGCCAAGGACTTCAAAGAAGGATGATGCACCCAGGAAAACCCCAAAGGAGATCAAGCCACCTCCGATCTTCATACCAGACGTGACCAACATTAAAGCCCTCTCTAAAGCCATCTCCAGCGCCCTTGGCGACAAAGTTGACGTCACTTTTAAGACCAGCTTGAACAACACCACAAGGGTTATGACTCCAAACAAGGAGTCATACACCAAATTAAAGCAGTTCTTAACTGAAAACAACAAGCGATACCACACTTTTCAGCCTAGAGATGAACGCGCCTACCGAGTTGTCGTAAAAGGCCTTCACTTCTCCACAGACCCGGACGACATTAAGGAGGGCTTCAGCTTCAATGGGCACAACGTCAGGGACGTACACAATCCCACACAAAGAGGAACGAAGAAGCCGCTGAATCTCTTCTTTGTCAACCTCGAGCCTGCCAAAAATAATAAAGAAGCCTTCCAAATTAAACGGCTATGCAGCACCGTTGTCACAGTCGAGCCGCCAATAAAGTTTAACGACGTGCCTCAATGCTATCGTTGCCAGGCGTTCGGCCACACACAGCGTTACTGCCAACTGGAACACCGATGCGTTAAGTGCGGAGACCGCCACCCCACCGCTGAGTGCACCAAGACCTCTAGCGAACCAGCCCTCTGCCTCCACTGCAATGGGCCTCATACAGCCTCTTACAAAGGCTGTCCATTTTCTAAAAAGGCCATAGGCGCGTTCGCCCCAAAGCCGACAGTATCACGAGGCCAGCAGCCTCACTTCAGCAATGTCAACCCCAACTTGAGCTACGCCAGCGCTGCCAAAAGTGGAGTACCACAGTTTGACAATCCCGATCCTTGTCCTACAGACAACCCGATGGACGCCTTAATGGCCAGGATGGAGTCAATGTTCGAGCGAATGATGGAGAAGGTCATGAGCCAAATGACCAAAATGATGGCCACCATCTGCAGCTCCCTATGCAAGCGGGACTAGACATCACAGTTTGGAACGCCAGCGGTCTGGTTAATTCCAGGCCAGAAGTCGAACTTTACTGTAAGACAAATCAAGCCGACGTTCTCCTAATTTCGGAAACCCACTTCACCACCCGATCATATTTGAAAATCCGAGGATATGACATAATTGCCGCCAACCACCCCAACGGCAGAGGTCGTGGAGGCGCGGCCATTCTAATCCGAAGCAGCATCAAATATGAGGCCCTTCCTGCCATCAGAGAAGAGTGGATTCAATGCGCCCAAATTCAAGTCACCACCACCAACGGAGATATCACCATTGCTGCTGCCTACTGCCCACCAAGACACAGAGTTAGTGTCGAGGATTTTGGCTTGCTTCTCGATTGTCTTGGTCCCAAATTCATTATTGGCGGGGACTTGAACGCAAAACACGCCTGGTGGGGCTCTAGGATCAGGAACCCGAAAGGCAATGCATTGTACAGGCAAGTCCAATCCAGAAGTCTGAGCTGTCACGGAACAGGTGCACCCACTTACTGGCCTACGGATCCACATAAGATCCCAGATGTGCTGGACTTCGTCATCTCAGGAGGATTGGATTCTGCTGGAATCCAAACCAGAAAAGTGGTCGATCTTATTTCGGACCACAGCGCCTTCGCCATATCACTCTACAGCCCTGCCATACTCCGGTCAGCCCGTAAACGGCTTATTTATAAAGCTACAGATTTTGGCAAGTACCAACTTCACTTAAACACCGTCACCGACCCCAGCCTGCCTCTTGACTCTCCTTTTGACATCGAAACTGCCGCGGAAACGATGACCGCTCACATCCAACAAGCAGCCTCAGTAGCTGCTCCAAGACCCTCCAATCGACCAAGAGCTACCGACAGAGATATTCACTTCTGGAGCCCGGAAGTCGAAGAGCTCAAGCTCGAAAAACGGCGACTCCGAAGAGTATGGATGCTTTCAAGGAATCCCAGAGACAAAACCGCCCCTAACAGAGCGTCCAATATCCTGTCGGATACGCTAGCGAGGCTAAGGAAGGAGGCTTTTGATGGATTTGTTGAGCAACTCGAGCCAGGTGACCCCCAGCACAACCTATGGCGGGTCACGAAAAGCATCAGACGGCCCCTGAAAAGGATCCCACCCGTGAAAAGAGCTGACGGCATCTGGTGCAGATCCGAGACTGACAGGGCCAACGCTTTCGCCGAACACCTGGAAGAGGTCTTTACGCCCCACAGTCGTTGCTCAACTGAGGACGCAGCGGAAACTGCCCGGCTACTAGCTGAGCCTCTCCGGGATGCCGACCCGATTCGTCCTGTCACAACTGAAGAAACAGCCGAGCTCATCTCCATCATGAGCAACACCAAGGCCCCGGGCGACGATGGTATCAATGCGATTGCATTAAAGCTACTTCCACCTCCAAGCATCCTACTCATCACCAGGATCTACAACCGATGCATGGAAATAGGGTACTTTCCGTCTTCATGGAAACGTGCCCAAGTAGCCATGATACCTAAGCCTGGTAAACCTGAAGCCAATCTTGCCTCATACCGTCCAATAAGCCTACTTCCAATGCTCTCCAAAATACTCGAAAGAGTATTTTTGAGCAGAGCATTGCCTGTACTGGACGAGGCTGGACTGATCCCTGATCACCAGTTTGGCTTCAGGAGGCGACATGGAACTCCTGAGCAGTGCCATAGGGTCGTGAGTACATTCTGGACGCCTTTGAAACCAGAAAGTACTGCATGGCCGTCATGCTGGACGTCAAGCAAGCCTTCGACCGGGTCTGGCATCCCGGACTCCTCTGCAAACTTAAGACAGCCCTGCCCCGCCCATACTTCATATTCTTGAAGTCATTTCTAGAAGATCGGAAATTTGCGGTTAGATGCGGCGATGCCATCTCAGAGTACAGAGTGGTTCACGCAGGAGTGCCCCAAGGAAGTGTTCTTGGTCCAATGCTCTATAATCTTTATACGGCTGACCTCCCCGTTCTACATAGGCCTAACATACTTGCAGCAACATATGCGGACGACACCGCCTTCCTTACCACCGCCGACAGCGCCTTGGGAGCAGCCGAAGTAATGCAATTGCAGCTGGACCTACTCTGCGACTGGCAAAAGAGATGGAATATTGAAGTTAATAATGAGAAGTCCACCGCCACCACATTTTCTCTCTGACAAGGCAACTGTCCTCCATTGTACCTCAACGGCTCCCCAATCCCGCAGGAAGATAACCCCAAGTACCTGGGGTTCACCCTTGACAGGAGGCTCACGTGGAGGCCCCATATTATAAAGAAAAGAAAACAGGCAGAAGAGAGACTTCGATCCTTCCTCTGGCTTCTGGGTAGAAGATCTAAGCGGCGAACCTCCTCGAAACTCCTCATATATAAGGCCGTAATACGCCCAATCTGGACGTACGGAATACAGCTCTGGGGCACCGCAAGCAAGACGAATGTCCGAAGAATTCAAACATTTGAAATAGAGCCATTCGAATCGCCACTGGGGCCCATGTCTATCATGACAACCGCACCATCCATGAGGTTCTCAATTTTCCTTGGGTCAAGGACGAGATCCAGAGAAGCAGCGCACGATACACGCAGAAGCTACATGACCACCCGAACCTGTTGGCCAACTCCCTGCTGGACAACAGCGACCGGCCCAGAAGACTGAAAAGGACGCACCCGCTGGACCTCCCCAGGATAACATAACAATAATCAACCACCATAAATTAAACTAAATTTCTGCCCTAATTAAACTCTAATCTAGTTCTCCAATTAATATGTAAACTATCAATAAGTGAAGTTAATGTCATAACATTTAATGGTTGTCCCTAAGGACAGTTTTAAATAAACGTGACCCTGCTATCAAAAAAAAAAAAACTTACTGGACTACGGATCCACATAAGATCCCAGATGTGCTGGACTTCGTCATCTCAGGAGGATTGGATTCTGCTGGAATCCAAACCAGAGAAGTGGTCGATCTTATTTCGGACCACAGCGCCTTCGCCATATCACTCTACAGCCCTGCCATACTCCGGGAAGCCCGTAAAAGGCTTATGTATAAAGCTACAGATTTTGGCAAGTACCAACTTCACTTAAACACCGTCACCGACCCCAGCCTGCCTCTTGACTCTCCTTTTGACATCGAAACTGCCGCGGAAACGATGACCGCTCACATCCAACAAGCAGCCTCAGTAGCTGCTCCAAGACCCTCCAATCGACCAAGAGCTACCGACAGAGATATTCACTTCTGGAGCCCGGAAGTCGAAGAGCTCAAGCTCGAAAAACGGCGACTCCGAAGAGTATGGATGCTTTCAAGGAATCCCAGAGACAAAACCCCCCCTAACAGAGCGTCCAATATCCTGTCGGATACGCTAGCGAGGCTAAGGAAGGAGGCTTTTGATGGATTTGTTGAGCAACTCGAGCCAGGTGACCCCCAGCACAACCTATGGCGGGTCACGAAAAGCATCAGACGGCCCCTGAAAAGGATCCCACCCGTGAAAAGAGCTGACGGCATCTGGTGCAGATCCGAGACTGACAGGGCCAACGCTTTCGCCGAACACCTGGAAGAGGTCTTTACGCCCCACAGTCGTTGCTCAACTGAGGACGCAGCGGAAACTGTCCGGCTACTAGCTGAGCCTCTCCGGGATGCCGACCCGATTCGACCCATCATGAGCAACACCAAGGCCCCGGGCGACGATGGTATCAATGCGATAATATAATAATAAACATAATGAATAAACATAAGTAAAATGCAGTGACCGACCCATTCAGTATCGAATATAAACTTACTTTACCGCGATAAAGCTCATCCCAATTGCCGAATTTAACATTAGATGTACGAGGACCCCTTCGGTAACCTTACCCCGCAATGTAAGTAAATGTTTAATAGCGGCCTAATTTACCAAATTAATTTCAAGTGCAGTTTAACTTTTAAAATGCAGTGGCCGACCCATTCAGTATCGAATATAAAATTAATTTACCGCGATAAAGTTTATCCCAATTGCCGAATTTAACATTAGATGCACGAGGACCCCTTCGGTAACCTCACCCCGCCAAAAAATTATAAAGTAAGTTATAATGTTTTCAACGCAAGTAAATTTTTTTTTTTGATAGCAGGGTAACGTTTATTTAAAACTGTCCCTAAGGACAACCATTAAATGTTATGACATTAACTTCACTTATTGATAATTTACATATTAATTGGAGAACTAGATTAGAGTTTAATTAGGGCAGAAATTTAGCTTAATTTATGGTGGTTGATTATTGTTATGATATCCTGGGGAGGTCCAGCTGGTGCGTCCTTTTCAGTCTTCTGGGCCGGTCGCTGTTGTCCAGCAGGGAGTTGGCCATCAGGTTCGGGTGGTCATGTAGCTTCTGCGTGTATCGTGCGCTGCTTCTCTGGATCTCGTCCTTGACCCAAGGAAAATTGAGAACCTCATGGATGGTGCGGTTGTCATGATAGACATGGGCCCCAGTGGCGATTCGAATGGCTCTATTTTCAAATGTTTGAATTCTTCGGACATTCGTCTTGCTTGCGGTGCCCCAGAGCTGTATTGGGGATTGGGGAGCCGTTGAGGTACACTGGAGGACAGTTGCCTTGGCAGAGAGAAAATGTGGTGGCGGTGGACTTCTCATTATTAACTTCAATATTCCATCTCTTTTGCCAGTCACTGAGTAGGTCCAGCTGCAATTGCATTACTTCGGCTGCTCCCAAGGCGCTGTCGGCGGTGGTAAGGAAGGCGGTGTCGTCCGCATATGTTGCTGCAAGTATGTTAGGCCTATGTAGAACGGGGAGGTCAGCCGTGTAAAGATTATAGAGCATTGGACCAAGAACACTTCCTTGGGGCACTCCTGCGTGAACCACGCTGTACTCTGAGATGGCCTCGCCGCATCTAACCGCAAATTTCCGATCTTCTAGAAATGACTTCAAGAATATGAAGTATGGGCGGGGCATGGCTGTCTTAAGTTTGCAGAGGAGTCCGGGATGCCAGTCCCGGTCGAAGGCTTGCTTGACGTCCAGCATGACGGCCATGCAGTACTTTCTGGTTTCAAAAGCGTCCAGAATGTACTGCACGACCCTATGGCACTGCTCAGGAGTTCCATGTCGCCTCCTGAAGCCAAACTGGTGATCAGGGATCAGTCCAGCCTCGTCCAGTACAGGCAATGCTCTGCTCAAAAATACTCTTTCGAGTATTTTGGAGAGCAATTGAAGTAGGCTTATTGGACGGCATGAGTCAAGATTGGCTTCAGGTTTACCAGGCTTAGGTATCATGGCTACTTGGGCACGTTTCCATGAAGACGGAAAGTACCCTATTTCCATGCATTTGTTGTAGATCCTGGTGATGAGTAGGATGCTTGGATGTGGAAGTAGCTTTAATTCAATCGCATTGATACCATCATCGCTCGGGGCCTTGGTGTTGCTCATGATGGAGATGAGCTCGGCTGTTTCCCGCCATAGGTTGTGCTGGGGGTCACCTGGCTCGAATTGCTCAACAAATCCATCAAAAGCCTCCTTCCTTAGCCTCGCTAGCGTATCCGACAGGATATTGGACGCTCTGTTAAGGGCGGTTTTGTCTCTGGGATTCCTTGAAAGCATCCATACTCTCCGGAGTCGCCGTTTTTCGAGCTTGAGCTCTTCGACTTCCGGGCTCCAGAAGTGAATATCTCTGTCGGTAGCTCTTGGTCGATTGGAGGGTCTTGGAGCAGCTGCTGAGGCTGCTTGTTGGATGTGAGCGGTCATCGTTTCCGCGGCAGTTTCGATGTCAAAAGGAGAGTCAAGAGGCAGGCTGGGGTCGGTGACGGTGTTTAAGTGAAGTTGGTACTTGCCAAAATCTGTAGCTTTATAAATAAGCCTTTTACGGGCTGACCGGAGTATGGCAGGGCTGTAGAGTGATATGGCGAATGCGCTGTGGTCCGAAATAAGATCGACCACTTCTCTGGTTTGGATTCCAGCAGAATCCAATCCTCCTGAGATGACGAAGTCCAGCACATCTGGGATCTTATGTGGATCCGTAGGCCAGTAAGTGGGTGCACCTGTTCCGTGACAGCTCAGACTTCTGGATTGGACTTGCCTGTACAAATGCAAATGATATCAACCCCAAATGTAAATGTGTGTGCAAGGGGTTTACTGTAATACATATACACCATATCGACTAGAATTTGGGTGGTAAATTTGTTGTGGAGGGTACGAGGACCCCTTCGGTAACCTTACCCCGCAAAAAATTCGGAAGAAAGTTATACTGGTTCTAACGCAAATAGATTTTAATAGCGGCCAATTCGATACAATATCAGTGTAACCCCTCAAAATTCAGTGACCGACCCACTCGGTACCGAAAAACAAGTAATGTAACGGGATGCTGAATTCAACACTAAATGTAAATGCGTGTGCGAGGGGTTTACTGTGATATGTGTACCATATCCAATGGAATCTGAGTTATACATTTGTTGTTGCGGGTACGAGGACCCCTTCGGTAACCTCACCCCGCCAAAAATTATAAAGTAAGTTATAATGTTTCCAACGCAAGCAAATGTTTAATAGCGGCCTAACTTACCAAATTAATTTCAATTGCAGTTTAACTTTTAAAATGCAGTGGCCGACCCATTTAGTATCGAATATAAAGTTAATTTACCGCGATAAAGTTCATCCCAATTGCCGAATTTAACATTATATGTACGAGTACCCCTTCGGTAACCTTACCCCGCAATGTAAGTAAATGTTTTATAGCGGCCTAACTTACCAAATTAATTTCAATTGCAGTTTAACTTTTAAAATGCAGTGGCCGACCCATTCAGTATCGAATATAAAAGTAATTTACCGCGTTAAAGTTCATATCAATTGCTGAATTTAACACTAGATGTAAATGCGTGTGCAAGGGGCTTACTGTAATATATATACACCATATCGACTAGAATTTGGGTGGTAAATTTGTTGTGGAGGGTACGAGGACCCCTTTGGTAACCTTACCCCGCAAAAAATTCGGAAGAAAGTTATACTGGTTCTAACGCAAGTAGATTTTAATAGCGGCCAATTCGATACAATATCAGTGTAACCCCTTAAAATTCAGTGACCGACCCACTCGGTACCGAAAAACAAGTAATGTAACGGGATGCTGAATTCAACACTAAATGTAAATGCGTGTGCGAGGGGTTTACTGTGATATGTGTACCATATCCAATGGAATCTGAGTTATACATTTGTTGTTGCGGGTACGAGGACCCCTTCGGTAACCTCACCCCGCCAAAAATTATAAAGTAAGTTATAATGTTTCCAACGCAAGCAAATGTTTAATAGCGGCCTAACTTACCAAATTAATTTCAATTGCAGTTTAACTTTTAAAATGCAGTGGCCGACCCATTTAGTATCGAATATAAAGTTAATTTACCGCGATAAAGTTCATCCCAATTGCCGAATTTAACATTATATGTACGAGTACCCCTTCGGTAACCTTACCCCGCAATGTAAGTAAATGTTTTATAGCGGCCTAACTTACCAAATTAATTTCAATTGCAGTTTAACTTTTAAAATGCAGTGGCCGACCCATTCAGTATCGAATATAAACTTAATTTACCGCGATAAAGTTTATCCCAATTGCCGAATTTAACATTAGATGCACGAGGACCCCTTCGGTAACCTCACCCCGCCAAAAATTATAAAGTAAGTTATAATGTTTACAACGCAAGTAAATGTTTAATAGCGGCCTAACTTACGAAATTAATTTCAATTGCAGTTTAACTTGTAAAAATGCAGTGGCCGACCCATTCAGTATCTAATATAAAATTAATTTACCGCGATAAAGTTCATCCCAATTGCCGAATTTAACATTAGATGTACGAGGACCCCTTCGGTAACCTTACCACGCAATGTAAGTAAATGTTTAATAGCGGCCTAACTTACCAAATTAATTTCAATTGCAGTTTAACTTGTAAAATGCAGTGACCGACCCATTCAGTATCTAATATAAAATTAATTTACCGCGATAAAGTTCATCCCAATTGCCGAATTTAACATTAGATGTACTAGGACCCCTTCGGTAACCTTACCCTTAAAATGCAGTGGCCGACCCATTCAGTATCTAATATAAAATTAATTTACCGCGATAAAGTTCATCCCAATTGCCGAATTTAACATCAGATGTACGAGGACCCCTTCGGTAACCTTACCACGCAATGTAAGTAAATGTTTAATAGCGGCCTAACTTACCAAATTAACTTCAATTGCAGTTTAACTTGTAAAATGCAGTGACCGACCCATTCAGTATCTAATATAAAATTAATTTACCGCGATAAAGTTCATCCCAATTGCCGAATTTAACATTAGATGTACGAGGACCCCTTCGGTAACCTTACCCCGCAATGTAAGTAAATGTTTAATAGCGGCCTAACTTACCAAATTAACTTCAATTGCAGTTTAACTTGTAAAATGCAGTGACCGACCCATTCAGTATCTAATATAAAATTAATTTACCGCGATAGAGTTCATCCCAATTGCCGAATTTAACATTAGATGTACGAGGACCCCTTCGGTAACCTTACCACGCAATGTAAGTAAATGTTTAATAGTAATAAATTAATTTCAATTGCAGTTTAACTTTTAAAATGCAGTGGCCGACCCATTCAGTATCGAATATAAAATTAATTTACCGCGATAAAGTTCATCCCAATTGCCGAATTTAACATTATATGTACGAGGACCCCTTCGGTAACCTTACCCCGCAATGTAAGTAAATGTTTAATAGCGGCCTAACTTACCAAATTAATTTCAATTGCAGTTTAACTTGTAAAATGCAGTGACCGACCCATTCAGTATCTAATATAAAATTAATTTACCGCGATAAAGTCCATCCCAATTGCCGAATTTAACATTAGATGTACGAGGACCCCTTCGGTAACCTTACCCCGCAATGTAAGTAAATGTTTAATAGCGGCCTAACTTACCAAATTAATTTCAATTGCAGTTTAACTTGTAAAATGCAGTGACCGACCCATTCAGTATCTAATATAAAATTAATTTACCGCGATAAAGTTCATCCCAATTGCCGAATTTAACATTAGATGTACGAGGACCCCTTCGGTAACCTTACCCCGCAATGTAAGTAAATGTTTAATAGCGGCCTAACTTACCAAATTAATTTCAATTGCAGTTTAACTTGTAAAATGCAGTGACCGACCCATTCAGTATCTAATATAAAATTAATTTACCGCGATAGAGTTCATCCCAATTGCCGAATTTAACATTAGATGTACGAGGACCCCTTCGGTAACCTTACCACGCAATGTAAGTAAATGTTTAATAGTAATAAATTAATTTCAATTGCAGTTTAACTTTTAAAATGCAGTGGCCGACCCATTCAGTATCTAATATAAAATTAATTTACCGCGATAAAGTTTATCCCAATTGCCGAATTTAACATTAGATGCACGAGGACCCCTTCGGTAACCTCACCCCGCCAAAAATTATAAAGTAAGTTATAATGTTTCCAACGCAAGTAAATGTTTAATAGCGGCCTAACTTACCAAATTAATTTCAATTGCAGTTTAACTTGTAAAATACAGTGGCCGACCAATTCAGTATCGAATATAAAATTAATTTACCGCGATAAAGTTCATCCCAATTGCCGAATTTAACATTAGATGTACGAGGACCCCTTCGGTAACCTTACCACGCAATGTAAGTAAATGTTTAATAGTAATAAATTAATTTCAATTGCAGTTTAACTTTTAAAATGCAGTGACCGACCCATTCACTATCTAATATAAAATTAATTTACCGCGATAAAGTTCATCCCAATTGCCGAATTTAACATTAGATGTACGAGGACCCCTTCGGTAACCTTACCCCGCAATGTAAGTAAATGTTTAATAGCGGCCTAACTTACCAAATTAATTTCAATTGCAGTTTAACTTGTAAAATGCAGTGACCGACCCATTCAGTATCTAATATAAAATTAATTTACCGCGATAAAGTTCATCCCAATTGCCGAATTTAACATTAGATGTACGAGGACCCCTTCGGTAACCTTACCACGCAATGTAAGTAAATGTTTAATAGTAATAAATTAATTTCAATTGCAGTTTAACTTTTAAAATGCAGTGGCCGACCCATTCAGTATCGAATATAAAATTAATTTACCGCGATAAAGTTCATCCCAATTGCCGAATTTAACATTATATGTACGAGGACCCCTTCAGTAACCTTACCACGCAATGTAAGTAAATGTTTAATAGCGGCCTAACTTACCAAATTAATTTCAATTGCAGTTTAACTTGTAAAATGCAGTGACCGACCCATTCAGTATCTAATATAAAATTAATTTACCGCGATAAAGTTCATCCCAATTGCCGAATTTAACATAAGAAGTACGAGGACCCCTTCGGTAACCTTACCCCGCAAAAAATTCGGAAGAAAGTTATACTGGTTCTAACGCAAATAGATTTTAATAGCGGCCAATTCGATACAATATCAGTGTAACCCCTCAAAATTCAGTGACCGACCCACTCGGTACCGAAAAACAAGTAATGTAACGGGATGCTGAATTCAACACTAAATGTAAATGCGTGTGCGAGGGGTTTACTGTGATACGTGCACCATATCCAACGGAATCTAAGTTATACATTTGTTGTTGCGGGTACGAGGACCCCTTCGGTAACCTTACCCCGCCAAAAACTATAAAGTAAGGTATAATGTTTCCAACGCAAGTAAATGCTTAATAGCGGCCTAATTTACCAAATTAATGTCATTTGCAGTTTAACTTTTAAAATGCAGTGGCCGACCAATTCAGTACCGAATATAAAAGTAATTTACCGCGTTAAAGTTCATATCAATTGCTGAATTTAACACTAGATGTAAATGCGTGTGCAAGGGGCTTACTGTAATATATATACACCATATCGACTAGAATTTGGGTGGTAAATTTGTTGTGGAGGGTACGAGGACCCCTTTGGTAACCTTACCCCGCAAAAAATTCGGAAGAAAGTTATACTGGTTCTAACGCAAGTAGATTTTAATAGCGGCCAATTCGATACAATATCAGTGTAACCCCTTAAAATTCAGTGACCGACCCACTCGGTACCGAAAAACAAGTAATGTAACGGGATGCTGAATTCAACACTAAATGTAAATGCGTGTGCGAGGGGTTTACTGTGATATGTGTACCATATCCAATGGAATCTGAGTTATACATTTGTTGTTGCGGGTACGAGGACCCCTTCGGTAACCTCACCCCGCCAAAAATTATAAAGTAAGTTATAATGTTTCCAACGCAAGCAAATGTTTAATAGCGGCCTAACTTACCAAATTAATTTCAATTGCAGTTTAACTTTTAAAATGCAGTGGCCGACCCATTTAGTATCGAATATAAAGTTAATTTACCGCGATAAAGTTCATCCCAATTGCCGAATTTAACATTAGATGCACGAGGACCCCTTCGGTAACCTCACCCCGCCAAAAATTATAAAGTAAGTTATAATGTTTACAACGCAAGTAAATGTTTAATAGCGGCCTAACTTACCAAATTAATTTCAATTGCAGTTTAACTTTTAAAATGCAGTGGCCGACCCATTCAGTATCGAATATAAACTTAATTTACCGCGATAAAGTTTATCCCAATTGCCGAATTTAACATTAGATGCACGAGGACCCCTTCGGTAACCTCACCCCGCCAAAAATTATAAAGTAAGTTATAATGTTTACAACGCAAGTAAATGTTTAATAGCGGCCTAACTTACCAAATTAATTTCAATTGCAGTTTAACTTGTAAAAATGCAGTGGCCGACCCATTCAGTATCTAATATAAAATTAATTTACCGCGATAAAGTTCATCCCAATTGCCGAATTTAACATTAGATGTACGAGGACCCCTTCGGTAACCTTACCCTTAAAATGCAGTGGCCGACCCATTCAGTATCGAATATAAAGTTAATTTACCGCGATAAAGTTCATCCCAATTGCCGAATTTAACATTAGATGTACGAGGACCCCTTCGGTAACCTTACCACGCAATGTAAGTAAATGTTTAATAGCGGCCTAACTTACCAAATTAATTTCAATTGCAGTTTAACTTGTAAAATGCAGTGACCGACCCATTCAGTATCTAATATAAAATTAATTTACCGCGATAAAGTTCATCCCAATTGCCGAATTTAACATTAGATGTACTAGGACCCCTTCGGTAACCTTACCCTTAAAATGCAGTGGCCGACCCATTCAGTATCTAATATAAAATTAATGTACCGCGATAAAGTTCATCCCAATTGCCGAATTTAACATCAGATGTACGAGGACCCCTTCGGTAACCTTACCACGCAATGTAAGTAAATGTTTAATAGCGGCCTAACTTACCAAATTAACTTCAATTGCAGTTTAACTTGTAAAATGCAGTGACCGACCCATTCAGTATCTAATATAAAATTAATTTACCGCGATAAAGTTCATCCCAATTGCCGAATTTAACATTAGATGTACGAGGACCCCTTCGGTAACCTTACCCCGCAATGTAAGTAAATGTTTAATAGCGGCCTAACTTACCAAATTAACTTCAATTGCAGTTTAACTTGTAAAATGCAGTGACCGACCCATTCAGTATCTAATATAAAATTAATTTACCGCGATAGAGTTCATCCCAATTGCCGAATTTAACATTAGATGTACGAGGACCCCTTCGGTAACCTTACCACGCAATGTAAGTAAATGTTTAATAGTAATAAATTAATTTCAATTGCAGTTTAACTTTTAAAATGCAGTGGCCGACCCATTCAGTATCGAATATAAAATTAATTTACCGCGATAAAGTTCATCCCAATTGCCGAATTTAACATTATATGTACGAGGACCCCTTCGGTAACCTTACCACGCAATGTAAGTAAATGTTTAATAGCGGCCTAACTTACCAAATTAATTTCAATTGCAGTTTAACTTGTAAAATGCAGTGACCGACCCATTCAGTATCTAATATAAAATTAATTTACCGCGATAAAGTCCATCCCAATTGCCGAATTTAACATTAGATGTACGAGGACCCCTTCGGTAACCTTACCCCGCAATGTAAGTAAATGTTTAATAGCGGCCTAACTTACCAAATTAATTTCAATTGCAGTTTAACTTGTAAAATGCAGTGACCGACCCATTCAGTATCTAATATAAAATTAATTTACCGCGATAAAGTTCATCCCAATTGCCGAATTTAACATTAGATGTACGAGGACCCCTTCGGTAACCTTACCCCGCAATGTAAGTAAATGTTTAATAGCGGCCTAACTTACCAAATTAATTTCAATTGCAGTTTAACTTGTAAAATGCAGTGACCGACCCATTCAGTATCTAATATAAAATTAATTTACCGCGATAGAGTTCATCCCAATTGCCGAATTTAACATTAGATGTACGAGGACCCCTTCGGTAACCTTACCACGCAATGTAAGTAAATGTTTAATAGTAATAAATTAATTTCAATTGCAGTTTAACTTTTAAAATGCAGTGGCCGACCCATTCAGTATCGAATATAAAATTAATTTACCGCGATAAAGTTTATCCCAATTGCCGAATTTAACATTAGATGCACGAGGACCCCTTCGGTAACCTCACCCCGCCAAAAATTATAAAGTAAGTTATAATGTTTCCAACGCAAGTAAATGTTTAATAGCGGCCTAACTTACCAAATTAATTTCAATTGCAGTTTAACTTGTAAAATACAGTGGCCGACCAATTCAGTATCGAATATAAAATTAATTTACCGCGATAAAGTTCATCCCAATTGCCGAATTTAACATTAGATGTACGAGGACCCCTTCGGTAACCTTACCACGCAATGTAAGTAAATGTTTAATAGTAATAAATTAATTTCAATTGCAGTTTAACTTTTAAAATGCAGTGGCCGACCCATTCAGTATCGAATATAAAATTAATTTACCGCGATAAAGTTCATCCCAATTGCCGAATTTAACATTATATGTACGAGGACCCCTTCAGTAACCTTACCACGCAATGTAAGTAAATGTTTAATAGCGGCCTAACTTACCAAATTAATTTCAATTGCAGTTTAACTTGTAAAATGCAGTGACCGACCCATTCAGTATCTAATATAAAATTAATTTACCGCGATAAAGTTCATCCCAATTGCCGAATTTAACATTAGATGTACGAGGACCCCTTCGGTAACCTTACCCCGCAATGTAAGTAAATGTTTAATAGCGGCCTAACTTACCAAATTAATTTCAATTGCAGTTTAACTTGTAAAATGCAGTGACCGACCCATTCAGTATCTAATATAAAATTAATTTACCGCGATAAAGTTCATCCCAATTGCCGAATTTAACATTAGATGTACGAGGACCCCTTCGGTAACCTTACCACGCAATGTAAGTAAATGTTTAATAGTAATAAATTAATTTCAATTGCAGTTTAGCTTTTAAAATGCAGTGGCCGACCCATTCAGTATCAAATATAAAATTAATTTACCGCGATAAAGTTCATCCCAATTGCCGAATTTAACATTATATGTACGAGGACCCCTTCAGTAACCTTACCACGCAATGTAAGTAAATGTTTAATAGCGGCCTAACTTACCAAATTAATTTCAATTGCAGTTTAACTTGTAAAATGCAGTGACCGACCCATTCAGTATCTAATATAAAATTAATTTACCGCGATAAAGTTCATCCCAATTGCCGAATTTAACATAAGAAGTACGAGGACCCCTTTGGTAACCTTACCCCTCCAAATGTAAATGCGTGTGCAAGGGGTTTACTGTGATATATGCACCATATCCAATGGAATCTGGGTTATACATTTGTTGTTGCGGGCACGATGACCCCTTCTGTAACCTTACTTTGCCAAAAATTATTAAGTAAGTTATAATGTTTCCAACGTAAGTAAATGTTTAATAGCGGCCTAACTTACCAAATTAATTTCAATTGCAGTTCAACTTTTAAAATGCAGTGGCCGACCCATTCAGTATCGAATATAAACTTAATTTACCGCGATAGAGTTCATCCCAATTGCCGAATTTAACATTAGATGTACGAGGACCCCTTCGGTAACCTTACCACGCAATGTAAGTAAATGTTTAATAGTAATAAATTAATTTCAATTGCAGTTTAACTTTTAAAATGCAGTGGCCGACCCATTCAGTATCGAATATAAAATTAATTTACCGCGATAAAGTTCATCCCAATTGCCGAATTTAACATTATATGTACGAGGACCCCTTCAGTAACCTTACCACGCAATGTAAGTAAATGTTTAATAGCGGCCTAACTTACCAAATTAATTTCAATTGCAGTTTAACTTGTAAAATGCAGTGACCGACCCATTCAGTATCTAATATAAAATTAATTTACCGCGATAAAGTTCATCCCAATTGCCGAATTTAACATTATATGTACGAGTACCCCTTCGGTAACCTTACCCCGCAATGTAAGTAAATGTTTTATAGCGGCCTAACTTACCAAATTAATTTCAATTGCAGTTTAACTTGTAAAATGCAGTGACCGACCCATTCAGTATCTAATATAAAATTAATTTACCGCGATAAAGTTCATCCCAATTGCCGAATTTAACATTGTCACTGAGTAGGTCCAGCTGCAATTGCATTACTTCAGCTGCTCCCAAGGCGCTGTCGGCGGTGGTAAGGAAGGCGGTGTCGTCCGCATATGTTGCTGCAAGTATGTTAGGCCTATGTAGAACGGGGAGGTCAGCCGTGTAAAGATTATAGAGCATTGGGCCAAGACCACTTCCTTGGGGCACTCCTGCGTGAACCACTCTGTACTCTGAGATGGCCTCGCCGCATCTAACCGCAAATTTCCGATATTCTAGAAATGACTTCAAGAATATGAAGTATGGGCGGGGCAGGGCTGTCTTAAGTTTGCAGAGGAGTCCGGGATGCCAGACCCGGTCGAAGGCTTGCTTGACGTCCAGCATGACGGCCATGCAGTACTTTCTGGTTTCAAAGGCGTCCAGAATGTACTGCACGACCCTATGGCACTGCTCAGGAGTTCCATGTCGCCTCCTGAAGCCAAACTGGTGATCAGGGATCAGTCCAGCCTCGTCCAGTACAGGCAATGCTCTGCTCAAAAATACTCTTTCGAGTATTTTGGAGAGCATTGGAAGTAGGCTTATTGGACGGCATGAGGCAAGATTGGCTTCAGGTTTACCAGGCTTAGGTATCATGGCTACTTGGGCACGTTTCCATGAAGACGGAAAGTACCCTATTTCCATGCATCTGTTGTAGATCCTGGTGATGAGTAGGATGCTTGGAGGTGGAAGTAGCTTTAATGCAATCGCATTGATACCATCGTCGCCCGGGGCCTTGGTGTTGCTCATGATGGAGATGAGCTCGGCTGTTTCTTCAGTTGTGACAGGACGAATCGGGTCGGCATCCCGGAGAGGCTCAGCTAGTAGCCGGACAGTTTCCGCTGCGTCCTCAGTTGAGCAACGACTGTGGGGCGTAAAGACCTCTTCCAGGTGTTCGGCGAAAGCGTTGGCCCTGTCAGTCTCGGATCTGCACCAGATGCCGTCAG
The DNA here is from genome assembly GCF_017639315.1 of Drosophila ananassae. Taxonomy (NCBI): domain Eukaryota; kingdom Metazoa; phylum Arthropoda; class Insecta; order Diptera; family Drosophilidae; genus Drosophila; species Drosophila ananassae. The sequence goes on from NW_025319133.1 coordinate 88,734, forward strand.
CTCTTTTCACGGGTGGGATCCTTTTCAGGGGCCGTCTGATGCTTTTCGTGACCCGCCATAGGTTCTGCTGGGGGTCACCTGGCTCGAGTTGCTCAACAAATCCATCAAAAGCCTCCTTCCTTAGCCTCGCTAGCGTATCCGACAGGATATTGGACGCTCTGTTAAGGGCGGTTTTGTCTCTGGGATTCCTTGAAAGCATCCATACTCTCCGGAGTCGCCGTTTTTCGAGCTTGAGCTCTTCGACTTCCGGGCTCCAGAAGTGAATATCTCTGTCGGTAGCTCTTGGTCGATTGGAGGGTCTTGGAGCAGCTGCTGAGGCTGCTTGTTGGATGTGAGCGGTCATCGTTTCCGCGGCAGTTTCGATGTCAAAAGGAGAGTCAAGAGGCAGGCTGGGGTCGGTGACGGTGTTTAAGTGAAGTTGGTACTTGCCAAAATCTGTAGCTTTATAAATAAGCCTTTTACGGGCTGACCGGAGTATGGCAGGGCTGTAGAGTGATATGGCGAATGCGCTGTGGTCCGAAATAAGATCGACCACTTCTCTGGTTTGGATTCCAGCAGAATCCAATCCTCCTGAGATGACGAAGTCCAGCACATCTGGGATCTTATGTGGATCCGTAGGCCAGTAAGTGGGTGCACCTGTTCCGTGACAGCTCAGACTTCTGGATTGGACTTGCCTGTACAAATGCAAATGATATCAACCCCAAATGTAAATGTGTGTGCAAGGGGTTTACTGTAATACATATACACCATATCGACTAGAATTTGGGTGGTAAATTTGTTGTGGAGGGTACGAGGACCCCTTCGGTAACCTTACCCCGCAAAAAATTCGGAAGAAAGTTATACTGGTTCTAACGCAAGTAGATTTTAATAGCGGCCAATTCGATACAATATCAGTGTAACCCCTCAAAATTCAGTGACCGACCCACTCGGTACCGAAAAACAAGTAATGTAACGGGATGCTGAATTCAACACTAAATGTAAATGCGTGTGCGAGGGGTTTACTGTGATACGTGCACCATATCCAATGGAATCTGAGTTATACATTTGTTGTTGCGGGTACGAGGACCCCTTCGGTAACCTCACCCCGCCAAAAATTATAAAGTAAGTTATAATGTTTCCAACGCAAGCAAATGTTTAATAGCGGCCTAACTTACCAAATTAATTTCAATTGCAGTTTAACTTTTAAAATGCAGTGGCCGACCCATTTAGTATCGAATATAAAGTTAATTTACCGCGATAAAGTTCATCCCAATTGCCGAATTTAACATTATATGTACGAGTACCCCTTCGGTAACCTTACCCCGCAATGTAAGTAAATGTTTTATAGCGGCCTAACTTACCAAATTAATTTCAATTGCAGTTTAACTTGTAAAATGCAGTGGCCGACCCATTCAGTATATAATATAAAATTAATTTACCGCGAAAAAGTTCATCCCAATTGCCGAATTTAACATTAGATGTACGAGGACCCCTTCGGTAACCTTAACCCGCAATGTAAGTAAATGTTTAATAGCGGCCTAACTTACCAAATTAATTTCAATTGCAGTTTAACTTGTAAAATGCAGTGGCCGACCCATTCAGTATCGAATATAAAATTAATTTACCGCGATAAAGTTCATCCCAATTGCCGAATTTAACCCTTTATATGGCCGTGATGCATATCTGCAACATACCGTTTGAATTCAACTATTTCATAGTGTTTATAAAGAAAGTGACATGTTTTAGTGTGATGTCATGATGCAACAAGGCTTTTTTTATTAGTATGACCTGATCTCACTCTACCATGAGTTTTGACAACATAAGTTTACTTTTCCCGCCAATTTTGTGAAACAAGCACGTGAGCTCCGTTCCAAACTTTCAATTACAAATATTTCTTAATTCCAAATTTAATTTCAAATTCGCGGCAACTCATCACCATCATGAACTGGCAAGCGGCCCCCAGTTCTCCAAAAGCGAAGCCGCCTAGGAAAAAGGCAAACTCCACAGAGCCAACCAGCAATGTGTCTAGCGACTCCGAATCCGGAGAAATAAAGCGTAAGCCAGCTAAAAAAGTGGACGACGATAAACCCAGCACCAGCGAGGCAGCCAGAGCTGCACTAATGGCCAGGATGAAGAGCAATTCATTTGTCCTCCTATCCAAAGATGATGACGACGACGGATCCGACCCTGACGACGACATGGATATTCTGGATATTCTGCCAAGGACTTCAAAGAAGGATGATGCACCCAGGAAAACCCCAAAGGAGATCAAGCCACCTCCGATCTTCATACCAGACGTGACCAACATTAAAGCCCTCTCTAAAGCCATCTCCAGCGCCCTTGGCGACAAAGTTGACGTCACTTTTAAGACCAGCTTGAACAACACCACAAGGGTTATGACTCCAAACAAGGAGTCATACACCAAATTAAAGCAGTTCTTAACTGAAAACAACAAGCGATACCACACTTTTCAGCCTAGAGATGAACGCGCCTACCGAGTTGTCGTAAAAGGCCTTCACTTCTCCACAGACCCGGACGACATTAAGGAGGGCTTCAGCTTCGATGGGCACAACGTCAGGGACGTACACAATCCCACACAAAGGGAACGAAGAAGCCGCTGAATCTCTTCTTTGTCAACCTCGAGCCTGCCAAAAATAATAAAGAAGCCTTCCAAATTAAACGGCTATGCAGCACCGTTGTCACAGTCGAGCCGCCAATTAAGTTTAACGACGTGCCTCAATGCTATCGTTGCCAGGCGTTCGCCACACACAGCGTTACTGCCAACTGGAACACCGATGCGTTAAGTGCGGAGACCGCCACCCCACCGCTGAGTGCACCAAGGCCTCTAGCGAACCATCCCTATGCCTCCACTGCAATGGGCCTCATACAGCCTCTTACAAAGGCTGTCCATTTTATAAAAAGGCCAAAGGCGCGTTCGCCCCAAAGCCAGCACGAGGCCAGCAGCCTCACTTCAGCAAGGTCAACCCCAACTTGAGCTACGCCAGCGCTGCCAAAAGTGGAGTACCACAGTTTGACAATCCCGATCCTTGTCCTATAGACAACCCGATGGACGCCTTAATAGCCAGGATGGAGTCAATGTTCGAGCGAATGATGGAGAAGGTCATGAGCCAAATGACCAAAATGATGCCCACCATCTGCAGCTCCCTATGCAAGCGGGACTAGACATCACAGTTTGACACGCCAACGGTCTGGTTAATTCCAGGCCAGAAGTCGAACTTTACTGTAAGACAAATCAAGCCGACGTTCTCCTAATTTCGGAAACCCACTTCACCACCCGATCATATTTGAAAATCCGAGGATATGACATCATTGCCGCCAACCACCCCAACGGCAGAGGTCGTGGAGGCGCGGCCATTCTGATCCGAAGCAGCATCAAATATGAGGCCCTTCCTGCCATCAGAGAAGAGTGGATTCAATGCGCCCAAATTCAAGTCACCACCACCAACGGAGATATCACCATTGCTGCTGCCTACTGCCCACCAAGACACAGAGTTAGTGTCGAGGATTTTGGCTTGCTTCTCGATTGTCTTGGTCCCAAATTCATTATTGGCGGGGACTTGAACGCAAAACACCCCTGGTGGGGCTCTAGGATCAGGAACCCGAAAGGCAATGCATTGTACAGGCAAGTCCAATCCAGAAGTCTGAGCTGTCGCGGAACAGGTGCACCCACTTACTGGCCTACGGATCCACATAAAATCCCAGATGTGCTGGACTTCGTCATCTCAAGAGGATTGGATTCTGCTGGAATCCAAACCAGAGAAGTGGTCAATCTTATTTCGGACCACAGCGCCTTCGCCATATCACTCTACAGCCCTGCCATACTCCGGTCAGCCCGTAAAAGGCGTATTTATAAAGCTACAGATTTTGGCAAGATAGAGTTCATCCCAATTGCCGAATTTAACATTAGATGTACGAGGACCCCTTCGGTAACCTTACCACGCAATGTAAGTAAATGTTTAATAGTAATAAATTAATTTCAATTGCAGTTTAACTTTTAAAATGCAGTGGCCGACCCATTCAGTATCGAATATAAAATTAATTTACCGCGATAAAGTTCATCCCAATTGCCGAATTTAACATTATATGTACGAGGACCCCTTCGGTAACCTTACCACGCAATGTAAGTAAATGTTTAATAGCGGCCTAACTTACCAAATTAATTTCAATTGCAGTTTAACTTGTAAAATGCAGTGACCGACCCATTCAGTATCTAATATAAAATTAATTTACCGCGATAAAGTTCATCCCAATTGCCGAATTTAACATTAGATGTACGAGGACCCCTTCGGTAACCTTACCCCGCAATGTAAGTAAATGTTTAATAGCGGCCTAACTTACCAAATTAATTTCAATTGCAGTTTAACTTGTAAAATGCAGTGACCGACCCATTCAGTATCTAATATAAAATTAATTTACCGCGATAGAGTTCATCCCAATTGCCGAATTTAACATTAGATGTACGAGGACCCCTTCGGTAACCTTACCACGCAATGTAAGTAAATGTTTAATAGTAATAAATTAATTTCAATTGCAGTTTAACTTTTAAAATGCAGTGGCCGACCCATTCAGTATCTAATATAAAATTAATTTACCGCGATAAAGTTTATCCCAATTGCCGAATTTAACATTAGATGCACGAGTACCCCTTCGGTAACCTCACCCCGCCAAAAATTATAAAGTAAGTTATAATGTTTCCAACGCAAGTAAATGTTTAATAGCGGCCTAACTTACCAAATTAATTTCAATTGCAGTTTAACTTGTAAAATACAGTGGCCGACCAATTCAGTATCGAATATAAAATTAATTTACCGCGATAAAGTTCATCCCAATTGCCGAATTTAACAGTATATGTACGAGGACCCCTTCGGTAACCTTACCACGCAATACGATAAAGTTCATATCAATTGACAAATTTAACATAAGAAGTACGAGGACCCCTTTGGTAACCTTACCCCTCCAAATGTAAATGCGTGTGCAAGGGGTTTACTGTGATATATGCACCATATCCAATGGAATCTGGGTTATACATTTGTTGTTGCGGGCACGAGGACCCCTTCTGTAACCTTACTTTGCCAAAAATTATTAAGTAAGTTATAATGTTTCCAACGTAAGTAAATGTTTAATAGCGGCCTAACTTACCAAATTAATTTCAATTGCAGTTCAACTTTTAAAATGCAGTGGCCGACCCATTCAGTATCGAATATAAACTTAATTTACCGCGATAAAGTTTATCCCAATTGCCGAATTTAACATTAGATGCACGAGGACCCCTTCGGTAACCTCACCCCGCCAAAAATTATAAAGTAAGTTATAATGTTTCCAACGCAAGTAAATGTTTAATAGCGGCCTAACTTACCAAATTAATTTCAATTGCAGTTTAACTTTTAAAATGCAGTGGCCGACCCATTCAGTATCTAATATAAAATTAATTTACCGCGATAAAGTTTATCCCAATTGCCGAATTTAACATTAGATGCACGAGTACCCCTTCGGTAACCTCACCCCGCCAAAAATTATAAAGTAAGTTATAATGTTTCCAACGCAAGTAAATGTTTAATAGCGGCCTAACTTACCAAATTAATTTCAATTGCAGTTTAACTTGTAAAATACAGTGGCCGACCAATTCAGTATCGAATATAAAATTAATTTACCGCGATAAAGTTCATCCCAATTGCCGAATTTAACAGTATATGTACGAGGACCCCTTCGGTAACCTTACCACGCAATACGATAAAGTTCATATCAATTGACAAATTTAACATAAGAAGTACGAGGACCCCTTTGGTAACCTTACCCCTCCAAATGTAAATGCGTGTGCAAGGGGTTTACTGTGATATATGCACCATATCCAATGGAATCTGGGTTATACATTTGTTGTTGCGGGCACGAGGACCCCTTCTGTAACCTTACTTTGCCAAAAATTATTAAGTAAGTTATAATGTTTCCAACGTAAGTAAATGTTTAATAGCGGCCTAACTTACCAAATTAATTTCAATTGCAGTTCAACTTTTAAAATGCAGTGGCCGACCCATTCAGTATCGAATATAAACTTAATTTACCGCGATAAAGTTTATCCCAATTGCCGAATTTAACATTAGATGCACGAGGACCCCTTCGGTAACCTCACCCCGCCAAAAATTATAAAGTAAGTTATAATGTTTCCAACGCAAGTAAATGTTTAATAGCGGCCTAACTTACCAAATTAATTTCAATTGCAGTTTAACTTTTAAAATGCAGTGGCCGACCCATTCAGTATCTAATATAAAATTAATTTACCGCGATAAAGTTTATCCCAATTGCCGAATTTAACATTAGATGCACGAGTACCCCTTCGGTAACCTCACCCCGCCAAAAATTATAAAGTAAGTTATAATGTTTCCAACGCAAGTAAATGTTTAATAGCGGCCTAACTTACCAAATTAATTTCAATTGCAGTTTAACTTGTAAAATACAGTGGCCGACCAATTCAGTATCGAATATAAAATTAATTTACCGCGATAAAGTTCATCCCAATTGCCGAATTTAACAGTATATGTACGAGGACCCCTTCGGTAACCTTACCACGCAATACGATAAAGTTCATATCAATTGACAAATTTAACATAAGAAGTACGAGGACCCCTTTGGTAACCTTACCCCTCCAAATGTAAATGCGTGTGCAAGGGGTTTACTGTGATATATGCACCATATCCAATGGAATCTGGGTTATACATTTGTTGTTGCGGGCACGAGGACCCCTTCTGTAACCTTACTTTGCCAAAAATTATTAAGTAAGTTATAATGTTTCCAACGTAAGTAAATGTTTAATAGCGGCCTAACTTACCAAATTAATTTCAATTGCAGTTCAACTTTTAAAATGCAGTGGCCGACCCATTCAGTATCGAATATAAACTTAATTTACCGCGATAAAGTTTATCCCAATTGCCGAATTTAACATTAGATGCACGAGGACCCCTTCGGTAACCTCACCCCGCCAAAAATTATAAAGTAAGTTATAATGTTTCCAACGCAAGTAAATGTTTAATAGCGGCCTAACTTACCAAATTAATTTCAATTGCAGTTTAACTTGTAAAATACAGTGGCCGACCCATTCAGTATCGAATATAAACTTAATTTACCGCGATAAAGTTTATCCCAATTGCCGAATTTAACATTAGATGCACGAGGACCCCTTCGGTAACCTCACCCCGCCAAAAATTATAAAGTAAGTTATAATGTTTCCAATGTAAGTAAATGTTTAATAGCGGCCTAACTTACCAAATTAATTTCAATTGCAGTTTAACTTGTAAAATGCAGTGGCCGACCCATTCAGTATCGAATATAAAATTAATTTACCGCGATAAAGTTCATCCCAATTGCCGAATTTAACAGTATATGTACGAGGACCCCTTCGGTAACCTTACCACGCAATGTAAGTAAATGTTTAATAGTAATAAATTAATTTCAATTGCAGTTTAACTTTTAAAATGCAGTGGCCGACCCATTCAGTATCGAATATAAAATTAATTTACCGCGATAAAGTTCATCCCAATTGCCGAATTTAACATTATATGTACGAGGACCCCTTCGGCAACCTTACCACGCAATGTAAGTAAATGTTTAATAGCGGCCTAACTTACCAAATTAATTTCAATTGCAGTTTAGCTTTTAAAATGCAGTGACCGACCAATTCAGTACCGAGTATAAAACTAATTTACAGCGATAAAGTTCATATCAATTGACAAATTTAACATAAGAAGTACGAGGACCCCTTTGGTAACCTTACCCCTCCAAATGTAAATGCGTGTGCAAGGGGTTTACTGTGATATATGCACCATATCCAATGGAATCTGGGTTATACATTTGTTGTTGCGGGCACGAGGACCCCTTCTGTAACCTTACTTTGCCAAAAATTATTAAGTAAGTTATAATGTTTCCAACGCAAGTAAATGTTTAATAGCGGCCTAACTTACCAAATTAATTTTAATTGCAGTTTAACTTGTAAAATGCAGTGGCCGACCCATTCAGTATCGAATATAAAATTAATTTACCGCGATAAAGTTCATCCCAATTGCCGAATTTAACCCTTTATATGGCCGTGATGCATATCTGCAACATACCGTTTGAATTCAACTATTTCATAGTGTTTATAAAGAAAGTGACATGTTTTAGTGTGATGTCATGATGCAACAAGGCTTTTTTTATTAGTATGACCTGATCTCACTCTACCATGAGTTTTGACAACATAAGTTTACTTTTCCCGCCAATTTTGTGAAACAAGCACGTGAGCTCCGTTCCAAACTTTCAATTACAAATATTTCTTAATTCCAAATTTAATTTCAAATTCGCGGCAACTCATCACCATCATGAACTGGCAAGCGGCCCCCAGTTCTCCAAAAGCGAAGCCGCCTAGGAAAAAGGCAAACTCCACAGAGCCAACCAGCAATGTGTCTAGCGACTCCGAATCCGGAGAAATAAAGCGTAAGCCAGCTAAAAAAGTGGACGACGATAAACCCAGCACCAGCGAGGCAGCCAGAGCTGCACTAATGGCCAGGATGAAGAGCAATTCATTTGTCCTCCTATCCAAAGATGATGACGACGACGGATCCGACCCTGACGACGACATGGATATTCTGGATATTCTGCCAAGGACTTCAAAGAAGGATGATGCACCCAGGAAAACCCCAAAGGAGATCAAGCCACCTCCGATCTTCATACCAGACGTGACCAACATTAAAGCCCTCTCTAAAGCCATCTCCAGCGCCCTTGGCGACAAAGTTGACGTCACTTTTAAGACCAGCTTGAACAACACCACAAGGGTTATGACTCCAAACAAGGAGTCATACACCAAATTAAAGCAGTTCTTAACTGAAAACAACAAGCGATACCACACTTTTCAGCCTAGAGATGAACGCGCCTACCGAGTTGTCGTAAAAGGCCTTCACTTCTCCACAGACCCGGACGACATTAAGGAGGGCTTCAGCTTCGATGGGCACAACGTCAGGGACGTACACAATCCCACACAAAGAGGAACGAAGAAGCCGCTGAATCTCTTCTTTGTCAACCTCGAGCCTGCCAAAAATAATAAAGAAGCCTTCCAAATTAAACGGCTATGCAGCACCGTTGTCACAGTCGAGCCGCCAATTAAGTATAACGACGTGCCTCAATGCTATCGTTGCCAGGCGTTCGGCCACACACAGCGTTACTGCCAACTGGAACACCGATGCGTTAAGTGCGGAGACCGCCACCCCACCGCTGAGTGCACCAAGGCCTCTAGCGAACCAGCCCTCTGCCTCCACTGCGATGGGCCTCATACAGCCTCTTACAAAGGCTGTCCATTTTATAAAAAGGCCAAAGGCGCGTTCGCCCCAAAGCCGACAGTATCACGAGGCCAGCAGCCTCACTTCAGCAAGGTCAACCCCAACTTGAGCTACGCCAGCGCTGCCAAAAGTGGAGTACCACAGTTTGACAATCCCGATCCTTGTCCTATAGACAACCCGATGGACGCCTTAATAGCCAGGATGTTCGAGCGAATGATGGAGAAGGTCATGAGCCAAATGACCAAAATGATGGCCACCATCTGCAGCTCCCTATGCAAGCGGGACTAGACATCACAGTTTGACACGCCAACGTACTGGTTAATTCCAGGCCAGAAGTCGAACTTTACTGTAAGACAAATCAAGCCGACGTTCTCCTAATTTCGGAAACCCACTTCACCACCCGATCATATTTGAAAATCCGAGGATATGACATCATTGCCGCCAACCACCCCAACGGCAGAGGTCGTGGAGGCGCGGCCATTCTGATCCGAAGCAGCATCAAATATGAGGCCCTTCCTGCCATCAGAGAAGAGTGGATTCAATGCGCCCAAATTCAAGTCACCACCACCAACGGAGATATCACCATTGCTGCTGCCTACTGCCCACCAAGACACAGAGTTAGTGTCGAGGATTTTGGCTTGCTTCTCGATTGTCTTGGTCCCAAATTCATTATTGGCGGGGACTTGAACGCAAAACACCCCTGGTGGGGCTCTAGGATCAGGAACCCGAAAGGCAATGCATTGTACAGGCAAGTCCAATCCAGAAGTCTGAGCTGTCACGGAACAGGTGCACCCACTTACTGGCCTACGGATCCACATAAGATCCCAGATGTGCTGGACTTCGTCATCTCAGGAGGATTGGATTCTGCTGGAATTCAAACCAGAGAAGTGGTCGATCTTATTTCGGACGACAGCGCCTTCGCCATATCACTCTACAGCCCTGCCATACTCCGGTCAGCCCGTAAAAGGCTTATTTATAAAGCTACAGATTTTGGCAAGATAGAGTTCATCCCAATTGCCGAATTTAACATTAGATGTACGAGGACCCCTTCGGTAACCTTACCACGCAATGTAAGTAAATGTTTAATAGCGGCCTAACTTACCAAATTAATTTCAATTGCAGTTTAACTTGTAAAATGCAGTGACCGACCCATTCAGTATCTAATATAAAATTAATTTACCGCGATAGAGTTCATCCCAATTGCCGAATTTAACACTAGATGTGCGAGGACCCCTTCGGTAACCTTACCACGCAATGTAAGTAAATGTTTAATAGCGGCCTAACTTACCAAATTAATTTCAATTGCAGTTTAACTTGTAAAATGCAGTGACCGACCCATTCAGTATCTAATATAAAATTAATTTACCGCGATAGAGTTCATCCCAATTGCCGAATTTAACACTAGATGTGCGAGGACCCCTTCGGTAACCTTACCACGCAATGTAAGTAAATGTTTAATAGTAATAAATTAATTTCAATTGCAGTTTAACTTTTAAAATGCAGTGGACGACCCATTCAGTATCGAATATAAAATTAATTTACCGCGATAAAGTTCATCCCAATTGCCGAATTTAACATTATATGTACGAGGACCCCTTCGGTAACCTTACCACGCAATGTAAGTAAATGTTTAATAGCGGCCTAACTTACCAAATTAATTTCAATTGCAGTTTAACTTGTAAAATGCAGTGACCGACCCATTCAGTATCTAATATAAAATTAATTTACCGCGATAAAGTTCATCCCAATTGCCGAATTTAACATTCGATGTACGAGGACCCCTTCGGTAACCTTACCCCGCAATGTAAGTAAATGTTTAATAGCGGCCTAACTTACCAAATTAATTTCAATTGCAGTTTAACTTTTAAAATGCAGTGGCCGACCCATTCAGTATCGAATATAAACTTAATTTACCGCGATAAAGTTTATCCCAATTGCCGAATTTAACATTAGATGCACGAGGACCCCTTCGGTAACCTTACCACGCAATGTAAGTAAATGTTTAATAGTAATAAATTAATTTCAATTGCAGTTTAACTTTTAAAATGCAGTGGACGACCCATTCAGTATCGAATATAAAATTAATTTACCGCGATAAAGTTCATCCCAATTGCCGAATTTAACATTATATGTACGAGGACCCCTTCGGTAACCTTACCACGCAATGTAAGTAAATGTTTAATAGCGGCCTAACTTACCAAATTAATTTCAATTGCAGTTTAACTTGTAAAATGCAGTGACCGACCCATTCAGTATCTAATATAAAATTAATTTACCGCGATAAAGTTCATCCCAATTGCCGAATTTAACATTCGATGTACGAGGACCCCTTCGGTAACCTTACCCCGCAATGTAAGTAAATGTTTAATAGCGGCCTAACTTACCAAATTAATTTCAATTGCAGTTTAACTTTTAAAATGCAGTGGCCGACCCATTCAGTATCGAATATAAACTTAATTTACCGCGATAAAGTTTATCCCAATTGCCGAATTTAACATTAGATGCACGAGGACCCCTTCGGTAACCTCACCCCGCCAAAAATTATAAAGTAAGTTATAATGTTTCCAACGCAAGTAAATGTTTAATAGCGGCCTAACTTACCAAATTAATTTCAATTGCAGTTTAACTTGTAAAATACAGTGTCCGACCCATTCAGTATCGAATATAAAATTAATTTACCGCGATAAAGTTCATCCCAATTGCCGAATTTAACAGTATATGTACGAGGACCCCTTCGGTAACCTTACCACGCAATGTAAGTAAATGTTTAATAGTAATAAATTAATTTCAATTGCAGTTTAACTTTTAAAATGCAGTGGCCGACCCATTCAGTATCTAATATAAAATTAATTTACCGCGATAAAGTTTATCCCAATTGCCGAATTTAACATTAGATGCACGAGGACCCCTTCGGTAACCTCACCCCGCCAAAAATTATAAAGTAAGTTATAATGTTTCCAACGCAAGTAAATGTTTAATAGCGGCCTAACTTACCAAATTAATTTCAATTGCAGTTTAACTTGTAAAATACAGTGGCCGACCAATTCAGTATCGAATATAAAATTAATTTACCGCGATAAAGTTCATCCCAATTGCCGAATTTAACAGTATATGTACGAGGACCCCTTCGGTAACCTTACCACGCAATGTAAGTAAATGTTTAATAGTAATAAATTAATTTCAATTGCAGTTTAACTTTTAAAATGCAGTGGCCGACCCATTCAGTATCGAATATAAAATTAATTTACCGCGATAAAGTTCATCCCAATTGCCGAATTTAACATTATATGTACGAGGACCCCTTCGGTAACGTTACCCCGCAATGTAACGGCCTCATACAGCCTCTTACAAAGGCTGTCCATTTTATAAAAAGGCCAAAGGCGCGTTCGCCCCAAAGCCGACAGTATCACGAGGCCAGCAGCCTCACTTCAGCAAGGTCAACCCCAACTTGAGCTACGCCAGCGCTGCCAAAAGTGGAGTACCACAGTTTGACAATCCCGATCCTTGTCCTATAGACAACCCGATGGACGCCTTAATAGCCAGGATGTTCGAGCGAATGATGGAGAAGGTCATGAGCCAAATGACCAAAATGATGGCCACCATCTGCAGCTCCCTATGCAAGCGGGACTAGACATCACAGTTTGACACGCCAACGGTCTGGTTAATTCCAGGCCAGAAGTCGAACTTTACTGTAAGACAAATCAAGCCGACGTTCTCCTAATTTCGGAAACCCACTTCACCACCCGATCATATTTGAAAATCCGAGGATATGACATCATTGCCGCCAACCACCCCAACGGCAGAGGTCGTGGAGGCGCGGCCATTCTGATCCGAAGCAGCATCAAATATGAGGCCCTTCCTGCCATCAGAGAAGAGTGGATTCAATGCGCCCAAATTCAAGTCACCACCACCAACGGAGATATCACCATTGCTGCTGCCTACTGCCCACCAAGACACAGAGTTAGTGTCGAGGATTTTGGCTTGCTTCTCGATTGTCTTGGTCCCAAATTCATTATTGGCGGGGACTTGAACGCAAAACACCCCTGGTGGGGCTCTAGGATCAGGAACCCGAAAGGCAATGCATTGTACAGGCAAGTCCAATCCAGAAGTCTGAGCTGTCGCGGAACAGGTGCACCCACTTACTGGCCTACGGATCCACATAAGATCCCAGATGTGCTGGACTTCGTCATCTCAGGAGGATTGGATTCTGCTGGAATTCAAACCAGAGAAGTGGTCGATCTTATTTCGGACGACAGCGCCTTCGCCATATCACTCTACAGCCCTGCCATACTCCGGTCAGCCCGTAAAAGGCTTATTTATAAAGCTACAGATTTTGGCAAGATAGAGTTCATCCCAATTGCCGAATTTAACATTAGATGTACGAGGACCCCTTCGGTAACCTTACCACGCAATGTAAGTAAATGTTTAATAGTAATAAATTAATTTCAATTGCAGTTTAACTTTTAAAATGCAGTGGCCGACCCATTCAGTATCGAATATAAAATTAATTTACCGCGATAAAGTTCATCCCAATTGCCGAATTTAACATTATATGTACGAGGACCCCTTCGGTAACCTTACCACGCAATGTAAGTAAATGTTTAATAGCGGCCTAACTTACCAAATTAATTTCAATTGCAGTTTAACTTGTAAAATGCAGTGACCGACCCATTCAGTATCTAATATAAAATTAATTTACCGCGATAAAGTTCATCCCAATTGCCGAATTTAACATTAGATGTACGAGGACCCCTTCGGTAACCTTACCACGCAATGTAAGTAAATGTTTAATAGCGGCCTAACTTACCAAATTAATTTCAATTGCAGTTTAACTTGTAAAATGCAGTGACCGACCCATTCAGTATCTAATATAAAATTAATTTACCGCGATAAAGTTCATCCCAATTGCCGAATTTAACATTATATGTACGAGGACCCCTTCGGTAACCTTACCCCGCAATGTAAGTAAATGTTTAATAGCGGCCTAACTTACCAAATTAATTTCAATTGCAGTTTAGCTTTTAAAATGCAGTGACCGACCAATTCAGTACCGAGTATAAAACTAATTTACAGCGATAAAGTTCATATCAATTGACAAATTTAACATAAGAAGTACGAGGACCCCTTTGGTAACCTTACCCCTCCAAATGTAAATGCGTGTGCAAGGGGTTTACTGTGATATATGCACCATATCCAATGGAATCTGGGTTATACATTTGTTGTTGCGGGCACGAGGACCCCTTCTGTAACCTTACTTTGCCAAAAATTATTAAGTAAGTTATAATGTTTCCAACGCAAGTAAATGTTTAATAGCGGCCTAACTTACCAAATTAATTTCAATTGCAGTTTAACTTGTAAAATGCAGTGGCCGACCCATTCAGTATCGAATATAAAATTAATTTACCGCGATAAAGTTCATCCCAATTGCAGAATTTAACCCTTTATATGGCCGTGATGCATATCTGCAACATACCGTTTGAATTCAACTATTTCATAGTGTTTATAAAGAAAGTGACATGTTTTAGTGTGATGTCATGATGCAACAAGGCTTTTTTTATTAGTATGACCTGATCTCACTCTACCATGAGTTTTGACAACATAAGTTTACTTTTCCCGCCAATTTTGTGAAACAAGCACGTGAGCTCCGTTCCAAACTTTCAATTACAAATATTTCTTAATTCCAAATTTAATTTCAAATTCGCGGCAACTCATCACCATCATGAACTGGCAAGCGGCCCCCAGTTCTCCAAAAGCGAAGCCGCCTAGGAAAAAGGCAAACTCCACAGAGCCAACCAGCAATGTGTCTAGCGACTCCGAATCCGGAGAAATAAAGCGTAAGCCAGCTAAAAAAGTGGACGACGATAAACCCAGCACCAGCGAGGCAGCCAGAGCTGCACTAATGGCCAGGATGAAGAGCAATTCATTTGTCCTCCTATCCAAAGATGATGACGACGACGGATCCGACCCTGACGACGACATGGATATTCTGGATATTCTGCCAAGGACTTCAAAGAAGGATGATGCACCCAGGAAAACCCCAAAGGAGATCAAGCCACCTCCGATCTTCATACCAGACGTGACCAACATTAAAGCCCTCTCTAAAGCCATCTCCAGCGCCCTTGGCGACAAAGTTGACGTCACTTTTAAGACCAGCTTGAACAACACCACAAGGGTTATGACTCCAAACAAGGAGTCATACACCAAATTAAAGCAGTTCTTAACTGAAAACAACAAGCGATACCACACTTTTCAGCCTAGAGATGAACGCGCCTACCGAGTTGTCGTAAAAGGCCTTCACTTCTCCACAGACCCGGACGACATTAAGGAGGGCTTCAGCTTCGATGGGCACAACGTCAGGGACGTACACAATCCCACACAAAGAGGAACGAAGAAGCCGCTGAATCTCTTCTTTGTCAACCTCGAGCCTGCCAAAAATAATAAAGAAGCCTTCCAAATTAAACGGCTATGCAGCACCGTTGTCACAGTCGAGCCGCCAATTAAGTTTAACGACGTGCCTCAATGCTATCGTTGCCAGGCGTTCGGCCACACACAGCGTTACTGCCAACTGGAACACCGATGCGTTAAGTGCGGAGACCGCCACCCCACCGCTGAGTGCACCAAGGCCTCTAGCGAACCAGCCCTCTGCCTCCACTGCAATGGGCCTCATACAGCCTCTTACAAAGGCTGTCCATTTTATAAAAAGGCCAAAGGCGCGTTCGCCCCAAAGCCGACAGTATCACGAGGCCAGCAGCCTCACTTCAGCAAGGTCAACCCCAACTTGAGCTACGCCAGCGCTGCCAAAAGTGGAGTACCACAGTTTGACAATCCCGATCCTTGTCCTATAGACAACCCGATGGACGCCTTAATAGCCAGGATGTTCGAGCGAATGATGGAGAAGGTCATGAGCCAAATGACCAAAATGATGGCCACCATCTGCAGCTCCCTATGCAAGCGGGACTAGACATCACAGTTTGACACGCCAACGGTCTGGTTAATTCCAGGCCAGAAGTCGAACTTTACTGTAAGACAAATCAAGCCGACGTTCTCCTAATTTCGGAAACCCACTTCACCACCCGATCATATTTGAAAATCCGAGGATATGACATCATTGCCGCCAACCACCCCAACGGCAGAGGTCGTGGAGGCGCGGCCATTCTGATCCGAAGCAGCATCAAATATGAGGCCCTTCCTGCCATCAGAGAAGAGTGGATTCAATGCGCCCAAATTCAAGTCACCACCACCAACGGAGATATCACCATTGCTGCTGCCTACTGCCCACCAAGACACAGAGTTAGTGTCGAGGATTTTGGCTTGCTTCTCGATTGTCTTGGTCCCAAATTCATTATTGGCGGGGACTTGAACGCAAAACACCCCTGGTGGGGCTCTAGGATCAGGAACCCGAAAGGCAATGCATTGTACAGGCAAGTCCAATCCAGAAGTCTGAGCTGTCACGGAACAGGTGCACCCACTTACTGGCCTACGGATCCACATAAGATCCCAGATGTGCTGGACTTCGTCATCTCAGGAGGATTGGATTCTGCTGGAATTCAAACCAGAGAAGTGGTCGATCTTATTTCGGACGACAGCGCCTTCGCCATATCACTCTACAGCCCTGCCATACTCCGGTCAGCCCGTAAAAGGCTTATTTATAAAGCTACAGATTTTGGCAAGATAGAGTTCATCCCAATTGCCGAATTTAACATTAGATGTACGAGGACCCCTTCGGTAACCTTACCACGCAATGTAAGTAAATGTTTAATAGCGGCCTAACTTACCAAATTAATTTCAATTGCAGTTTAACTTGTAAAATGCAGTGACCGACCCATTCAGTATCTAATATAAAATTAATTTACCGCGATAAAGTTCATCCCAATTGCCGAATTTAACAGTATATGTACGAGGACCCCTTCGGTAACCTTACCACGCAATACGATAAAGTTCATATCAATTGACAAATTTAACATAAGAAGTACGAGGACCCCTTTGGTAACCTTACCCCTCCAAATGTAAATGCGTGTGCAAGGGGTTTACTGTGATATATGCACCATATCCAATGGAATCTGGGTTATACATTTGTTGTTGCGGGCACGAGGACCCCTTCTGTAACCTTACTTTGCCAAAAATTATTAAGTAAGTTATAATGTTTCCAACGTAAGTAAATGTTTAATAGCGGCCTAACTTACCAAATTAATTTCAATTGCAGTTCAACTTTTAAAATGCAGTGGCCGACCCATTCAGTATCGAATATAAACTTAATTTACCGCGATAAAGTTTATCCCAATTGCCGAATTTAACATTAGATGCACGAGGACCCCTTCGGTAACCTCACCCCGCCAAAAATTATAAAGTAAGTTATAATGTTTCCAACGCAAGTAAATGTTTAATAGCGGCCTAACTTACCAAATTAATTTCAATTGCAGTTTAACTTGTAAAATACAGTGGCCGACCCATTCAGTATCGAATATAAACTTAATTTACCGCGATAAAGTTTATCCCAATTGCCGAATTTAACATTAGATGCACGAGGACCCCTTCGGTAACCTCACCCCGCCAAAAATTATAAAGTAAGTTATAATGTTTCCAATGTAAGTAAATGTTTAATAGCGGCCTTACTTACCAAATTAATTTCAATTGCAGTTTAACTTGTAAAATGCAGTGGCCGACCCATTCAGTATCGAATATAAAATTAATTTACCGCGATAAAGTTCATCCCAATTGCCGAATTTAACAGTATATGTACGAGGACCCCTTCGGTAACCTTACCACGCAATGTAAGTAAATGTTTAATAGTAATAAATTAATTTCAATTGCAGTTTAACTTGTAAAATGCAGTGGCCGACCCATTCAGTATCGAATATAAACTTAATTTACCGCGATAAAGTTTATCCCAATTGCCGAATTTAACATTAGATGCACGAGGACCCCTTCGGTAACCTCACCCCGCCAAAAATTATAAAGTAAGTTATAATGTTTCCAATGTAAGTAAATGTTTAATAGCGGCCTAACTTACCAAATTAATTTCAATTGCAGTTTAACTTGTAAAATACAGTGGCCGACCCATTCAGTATCGAATATAAACTTAATTTACCGCGATAAAGTTTATCCCAATTGCCGAATTTAACATTAGATGCACGAGGACCCCTTCGGTAACCTCACCCCGCCAAAAATTATAAAGTAAGTTATAATGTTTCCAATGTAAGTAAATGTTTAATAGCGGCCTAACTTACCAAATTAATTTCAATTGCAGTTTAACTTGTAAAATACAGTGGCCGACCCATTCAGTATCGAATATAAACTTAATTTACCGCGATAAAGTTTATCCCAATTGCCGAATTTAACATTAGATGCACGAGGACCCCTTCGGTAACCTCACCCCGCCAAAAATTATAAAGTAAGTTATAATGTTTCCAATGTAAGTAAATGTTTAATAGCGGCCTAACTTACCAAATTAATTTCAATTGCAGTTTAACTTGTAAAATACAGTGGCCGACCCATTCAGTATCGAATATAAACTTAATTTACCGCGATAAAGTTTATCCCAATTGCCGAATTTAACATTAGATGCACGAGGACCCCTTCGGTAACCTCACCCCGCCAAAAATTATAAAGTAAGTTATAATGTTTCCAACGCAAGTAAATGTTTAATAGCGGCCTAACTTACCAAATTAATTTCAATTGCAGTTTAACTTGTAAAATACAGTGGCCGACCCATTCAGTATCGAATATAAACTTAATTTACCGCGATAAAGTTTATCCCAATTGCCGAATTTAACATTAGATGCACGAGGACCCCTTCGGTAACCTCACCCCGCCAAAAATTATAAAGTAAGTTATAATGTTTCCAATGTAAGTAAATGTTTAATAGCGGCCTAACTTACCAAATTAATTTCAATTGCAGTTTAACTTGTAAAATGCAGTGGCCGACCCATTCAGTATCGAATATAAAATTAATTTACCGCGATAAAGTTCATCCCAGTTGCCGAATTTAACATTATATGTACGAGGACCCCTTCGGTAACCTTACCACGCAATGTAAGTAAATGTTTAATAGCGGCCTAACTTACCAAATTAATTTCAATTGCAGTTTAGCTTTTAAAATGCAGTGACCGACCAATTCAGTACCGAGTATAAAACTAATTTACAGCGATAAAGTTCATATCAATTGACAAATTTAACATAAGAAGTACGAGGACCCCTTTGGTAACCTTACCCCTCCAAATGTAAATGCGTGTGCAAGGGGTTTACTGTGATATATGCACCATATCCAATGGAATCTGGGTTATACATTTGTTGTTGCGGGCACGAGGACCCCTTCTGTAACCTTACTTTGCCAAAAATTATTAAGTAAGTTATAATGTTTCCAACGCAAGTAAATGTTTAATAGCGGCCTAACTTACCAAATTAATTTTAATTGCAGTTTAACTTGTAAAATGCAGTGGCCGACCCATTCAGTATCGAATATAAAATTAATTTACCGCGATAAAGTTCATCCCAATTGCCGAATTTAACCCTTTATATGGCCGTGATGCATATCTGCAACATACCGTTTGAATTCAACTATTTCATAGTGTTTATAAAGAAAGTGACATGTTTTAGTGTGATGTCATGATGCAACAAGGCTTTTTTTATTAGTATGACCTGATCTCACTCTACCATGAGTTTTGACAACATAAGTTTACTTTTCCCGCCAATTTTGTGAAACAAGCACGTGAGCTCCGTTCCAAACTTTCAATTACAAATATTTCTTAATTCCAAATTTAATTTCAAATTCGCGGCAACTCATCACCATCATGAACTGGCAAGCGGCCCCCAGTTCTCCAAAAGCGAAGCCGCCTAGGAAAAAGGCAAACTCCACAGAGCCAACCAGCAATGTGTCTAGCGACTCCGAATCCGGAGAAATAAAGCGTAAGCCAGCTAAAAAAGTGGACGACGATAAACCCAGCACCAGCGAGGCAGCCAGAGCTGCACTAATGGCCAGGATGAAGAGCAATTCATTTGTCCTCCTATCCAAAGATGATGACGACGACGGATCCGACCCTGACGACGACATGGATATTCTGGATATTCTGCCAAGGACTTCAAAGAAGGATGATGCACCCAGGAAAACCCCAAAGGAGATCAAGCCACCTCCGATCTTCATACCAGACGTGACCAACATTAAAGCCCTCTCTAAAGCCATCTCCAGCGCCCTTGGCGACAAAGTTGACGTCACTTTTAAGACCAGCTTGAACAACACCACAAGGGTTATGACTCCAAACAAGGAGTCATACACCAAATTAAAGCAGTTCTTAACTGACAACAACAAGCGATACCACACTTTTCAGCCTAGAGATGAACGCGCCTACCGAGTTGTCGTAAAAGGCCTTCACTTCTCCACAGACCCGGACGACATTAAGGAGGGCTTCAGCTTCGATGGGCACAACGTCAGGGACGTACACAATCCCACACAAAGAGGAACGAAGAAGCCGCTGAATCTCTTCTTTGTCAACCTCGAGCCTGCCAAAAATAATAAAGAAGCCTTCCAAATTAAACGGCTATGCAGCACCGTTGTCACAGTCGAGCCGCCAATTAAGTTTAACGACGTGCCTCAATGCTATCGTTGCCAGGCGTTCGGCCACACACAGCGTTACTGCCAACTGGAACACCGATGCGTTAAGTGCGGAGACCGCCACCCCACCGCTGAGTGCACCAAGGCCTCTAGCGAACCAGCCCTATGCCTCCACTGCAATGGGCCTCATACAGCCTCTTACAAAGGCTGTCCATTTTATAAAAAGGCCAAAGGCGCGTTCGCCCCAAAGCCGACAGTATCACGAGGCCAGCAGCCTCACTTCAGCAAGGTCAACCCCAACTTGAGCTACGCCAGCGCTGCCAAAAGTGGAGTACCACAGTTTGACAATCCCGATCCTTGTCCTATAGACAACCCGATGGACGCCTTAATAGCCAGGATGTTCGAGCGAATGATGGAGAAGGTCATGAGCCAAATGACCAAAATGATGGCCACCATCTGCAGCTCCCTATGCAAGCGGGACTAGACATCACAGTTTGACACGCCAACGGTCTGGTTAATTCCAGGCCAGAAGTCGAACTTTACTGTAAGACAAATCAAGCCGACGTTCTCCTAATTTCGGAAACCCACTTCACCACCCGATCATATTTGAAAATCCGAGGATATGACATCATTGCCGCCAACCACCCCAACGGCAGAGGTCGTGGAGGCGCGGCCATTCTGATCCGAAGCAGCATCAAATATGAGGCCCTTCCTGCCATCAGAGAAGAGTGGATTCAATGCGCCCAAATTCAAGTCACCACCACCAACGGAGATATCACCATTGCTGCTGCCTACTGCCCACCAAGACACAGAGTTAGTGTCGAGGATTTTGGCTTGCTTCTCGATTGTCTTGGTCCCAAATTCATTATTGGCGGGGACTTGAACGCAAAACACCCCTGGTGGGGCTCTAGGATCAGGAACCCGAAAGGCAATGCATTGTACAGGCAAGTCCAATCCAGAAGTCTGAGCTGTCACGGAACAGGTGCACCCACTTACTGGCCTACGGATCCACATAAGATCCCAGATGTGCTGGACTTCGTCATCTCAGGAGGATTGGATTCTGCTGGAATTCAAACCAGAGAAGTGGTCGATCTTATTTCGGACGACAGCGCCTTCGCCATATCACTCTACAGCCCTGCCATACTCCGGTCAGCCCGTAAAAGGCTTATTTATAAAGCTACAGATTTTGGCAAGATAGAGTTCATCCCAATTGCCGAATTTAACATTAGATGTACGAGGACCCCTTCGGTAACCTTACCACGCAATGTAAGTAAATGTTTAATAGCGGCCTAACTTACCAAATTAATTTCAATTGCAGTTTAACTTGTAAAATGCAGTGACCGACCCATTCAGTATCTAATATAAAATTAATTTACCGCGATAAAGTTCATCCCAATTGCCGAATTTAACATTAGATGTACGAGGACCCCTTCGGTAACCTTACCCCGCAATGTAAGTAAATGTTTAATAGCGGCCTAACTTACCAAATTAATTTCAATTGCAGTTTAACTTGTAAAATGCAGTGACCGACCCATTCAGTATCTAATATAAAATTAATTTACCGCGATAGAGTTCATCCCAATTGCCGAATTTAACACTAGATGTGCGAGGACCCCTTCGGTAACCTTACCACGCAATGTAAGTAAATGTTTAATAGTAATAAATTAATTTCAATTGCAGTTTAACTTTTAAAATGCAGTGGCCGACCCATTCAGTATCGAATATAAAATTAATTTACCGCGATAAAGTTCATCCCAATTGCCGAATTTAACAGTATATGTACGAGGACCCCTTCGGTAACCTTACCACGCAATACGATAAAGTTCATATCAATTGACAAATTTAACATAAGAAGTACGAGGACCCCTTTGGTAACCTTACCCCTCCAAATGTAAATGCGTGTGCAAGGGGTTTACTGTGATATATGCACCATATCCAATGGAATCTGGGTTATACATTTGTTGTTGCGGGCACGAGGACCCCTTCTGTAACCTTACTTTGCCAAAAATTATTAAGTAAGTTATAATGTTTCCAACGTAAGTAAATGTTTAATAGCGGCCTAACTTACCAAATTAATTTCAATTGCAGTTCAACTTTTAAAATGCAGTGGCCGACCCATTCAGTATCGAATATAAACTTAATTTACCGCGATAAAGTTTATCCCAATTGCCGAATTTAACATTAGATGCACGAGGACCCCTTCGGTAACCTCACCCCGCCAAAAATTATAAAGTAAGTTATAATGTTTCCAACGCAAGTAAATGTTTAATAGCGGCCTAACTTACCAAATTAATTTCAATTGCAGTTTAACTTGTAAAATACAGTGGCCGACCCATTCAGTATCGAATATAAACTTAATTTACCGCGATAAAGTTTATCCCAATTGCCGAATTTAACATTAGATGCACGAGGACCCCTTCGGTAACCTCACCCCGCCAAAAATTATAAAGTAAGTTATAATGTTTCCAATGTAAGTAAATGTTTAATAGCGGCCTTACTTACCAAATTAATTTCAATTGCAGTTTAACTTGTAAAATGCAGTGGCCGACCCATTCAGTATCGAATATAAAATTAATTTACCGCGATAAAGTTCATCCCAATTGCCGAATTTAACAGTATATGTACGAGGACCCCTTCGGTAACCTTACCACGCAATGTAAGTAAATGTTTAATAGTAATAAATTAATTTCAATTGCAGTTTAACTTGTAAAATGCAGTGGCCGACCCATTCAGTATCGAATATAAACTTAATTTACCGCGATAAAGTTTATCCCAATTGCCGAATTTAACATTAGATGCACGAGGACCCCTTCGGTAACCTCACCCCGCCAAAAATTATAAAGTAAGTTATAATGTTTCCAATGTAAGTAAATGTTTAATAGCGGCCTAACTTACCAAATTAATTTCAATTGCAGTTTAACTTGTAAAATACAGTGGCCGACCCATTCAGTATCGAATATAAACTTAATTTACCGCGATAAAGTTTATCCCAATTGCCGAATTTAACATTAGATGCACGAGGACCCCTTCGGTAACCTCACCCCGCCAAAAATTATAAAGTAAGTTATAATGTTTCCAATGTAAGTAAATGTTTAATAGCGGCCTAACTTACCAAATTAATTTCAATTGCAGTTTAACTTGTAAAATACAGTGGCCGACCCATTCAGTATCGAATATAAACTTAATTTACCGCGATAAAGTTTATCCCAATTGCCGAATTTAACATTAGATGCACGAGGACCCCTTCGGTAACCTCACCCCGCCAAAAATTATAAAGTAAGTTATAATGTTTCCAATGTAAGTAAATGTTTAATAGCGGCCTAACTTACCAAATTAATTTCAATTGCAGTTTAACTTGTAAAATACAGTGGCCGACCCATTCAGTATCGAATATAAACTTAATTTACCGCGATAAAGTTTATCCCAATTGCCGAATTTAACATTAGATGCACGAGGACCCCTTCGGTAACCTCACCCCGCCAAAAATTATAAAGTAAGTTATAATGTTTCCAACGCAAGTAAATGTTTAATAGCGGCCTAACTTACCAAATTAATTTCAATTGCAGTTTAACTTGTAAAATACAGTGGCCGACCCATTCAGTATCGAATATAAACTTAATTTACCGCGATAAAGTTTATCCCAATTGCCGAATTTAACATTAGATGCACGAGGACCCCTTCGGTAACCTCACCCCGCCAAAAATTATAAAGTAAGTTATAATGTTTCCAATGTAAGTAAATGTTTAATAGCGGCCTAACTTACCAAATTAATTTCAATTGCAGTTTAACTTGTAAAATGCAGTGGCCGACCCATTCAGTATCGAATATAAAATTAATTTACCGCGATAAAGTTCATCCCAGTTGCCGAATTTAACATTATATGTACGAGGACCCCTTCGGTAACCTTACCACGCAATGTAAGTAAATGTTTAATAGCGGCCTAACTTACCAAATTAATTTCAATTGCAGTTTAGCTTTTAAAATGCAGTGACCGACCAATTCAGTACCGAGTATAAAACTAATTTACAGCGATAAAGTTCATATCAATTGACAAATTTAACATAAGAAGTACGAGGACCCCTTTGGTAACCTTACCCCTCCAAATGTAAATGCGTGTGCAAGGGGTTTACTGTGATATATGCACCATATCCAATGGAATCTGGGTTATACATTTGTTGTTGCGGGCACGAGGACCCCTTCTGTAACCTTACTTTGCCAAAAATTATTAAGTAAGTTATAATGTTTCCAACGCAAGTAAATGTTTAATAGCGGCCTAACTTACCAAATTAATTTTAATTGCAGTTTAACTTGTAAAATGCAGTGGCCGACCCATTCAGTATCGAATATAAAATTAATTTACCGCGATAAAGTTCATCCCAATTGCCGAATTTAACCCTTTATATGGCCGTGATGCATATCTGCAACATACCGTTTGAATTCAACTATTTCATAGTGTTTATAAAGAAAGTGACATGTTTTAGTGTGATGTCATGATGCAACAAGGCTTTTTTTATTAGTATGACCTGATCTCACTCTACCATGAGTTTTGACAACATAAGTTTACTTTTCCCGCCAATTTTGTGAAACAAGCACGTGAGCTCCGTTCCAAACTTTCAATTACAAATATTTCTTAATTCCAAATTTAATTTCAAATTCGCGGCAACTCATCACCATCATGAACTGGCAAGCGGCCCCCAGTTCTCCAAAAGCGAAGCCGCCTAGGAAAAAGGCAAACTCCACAGAGCCAACCAGCAATGTGTCTAGCGACTCCGAATCCGGAGAAATAAAGCGTAAGCCAGCTAAAAAAGTGGACGACGATAAACCCAGCACCAGCGAGGCAGCCAGAGCTGCACTAATGGCCAGGATGAAGAGCAATTCATTTGTCCTCCTATCCAAAGATGATGACGACGACGGATCCGACCCTGACGACGACATGGATATTCTGGATATTCTGCCAAGGACTTCAAAGAAGGATGATGCACCCAGGAAAACCCCAAAGGAGATCAAGCCACCTCCGATCTTCATACCAGACGTGACCAACATTAAAGCCCTCTCTAAAGCCATCTCCAGCGCCCTTGGCGACAAAGTTGACGTCACTTTTAAGACCAGCTTGAACAACACCACAAGGGTTATGACTCCAAACAAGGAGTCATACACCAAATTAAAGCAGTTCTTAACTGACAACAACAAGCGATACCACACTTTTCAGCCTAGAGATGAACGCGCCTACCGAGTTGTCGTAAAAGGCCTTCACTTCTCCACAGACCCGGACGACATTAAGGAGGGCTTCAGCTTCGATGGGCACAACGTCAGGGACGTACACAATCCCACACAAAGAGGAACGAAGAAGCCGCTGAATCTCTTCTTTGTCAACCTCGAGCCTGCCAAAAATAATAAAGAAGCCTTCCAAATTAAACGGCTATGCAGCACCGTTGTCACAGTCGAGCCGCCAATTAAGTTTAACGACGTGCCTCAATGCTATCGTTGCCAGGCGTTCGGCCACACACAGCGTTACTGCCAACTGGAACACCGATGCGTTAAGTGCGGAGACCGCCACCCCACCGCTGAGTGCACCAAGGCCTCTAGCGAACCAGCCCTATGCCTCCACTGCAATGGGCCTCATACAGCCTCTTACAAAGGCTGTCCATTTTATAAAAAGGCCAAAGGCGCGTTCGCCCCAAAGCCGACAGTATCACGAGGCCAGCAGCCTCACTTCAGCAAGGTCAACCCCAACTTGAGCTACGCCAGCGCTGCCAAAAGTGGAGTACCACAGTTTGACAATCCCGATCCTTGTCCTATAGACAACCCGATGGACGCCTTAATAGCCAGGATGTTCGAGCGAATGATGGAGAAGGTCATGAGCCAAATGACCAAAATGATGGCCACCATCTGCAGCTCCCTATGCAAGCGGGACTAGACATCACAGTTTGACACGCCAACGGTCTGGTTAATTCCAGGCCAGAAGTCGAACTTTACTGTAAGACAAATCAAGCCGACGTTCTCCTAATTTCGGAAACCCACTTCACCACCCGATCATATTTGAAAATCCGAGGATATGACATCATTGCCGCCAACCACCCCAACGGCAGAGGTCGTGGAGGCGCGGCCATTCTGATCCGAAGCAGCATCAAATATGAGGCCCTTCCTGCCATCAGAGAAGAGTGGATTCAATGCGCCCAAATTCAAGTCACCACCACCAACGGAGATATCACCATTGCTGCTGCCTACTGCCCACCAAGACACAGAGTTAGTGTCGAGGATTTTGGCTTGCTTCTCGATTGTCTTGGTCCCAAATTCATTATTGGCGGGGACTTGAACGCAAAACACCCCTGGTGGGGCTCTAGGATCAGGAACCCGAAAGGCAATGCATTGTACAGGCAAGTCCAATCCAGAAGTCTGAGCTGTCACGGAACAGGTGCACCCACTTACTGGCCTACGGATCCACATAAGATCCCAGATGTGCTGGACTTCGTCATCTCAGGAGGATTGGATTCTGCTGGAATTCAAACCAGAGAAGTGGTCGATCTTATTTCGGACGACAGCGCCTTCGCCATATCACTCTACAGCCCTGCCATACTCCGGTCAGCCCGTAAAAGGCTTATTTATAAAGCTACAGATTTTGGCAAGATAGAGTTCATCCCAATTGCCGAATTTAACATTAGATGTACGAGGACCCCTTCGGTAACCTTACCACGCAATGTAAGTAAATGTTTAATAGCGGCCTAACTTACCAAATTAATTTCAATTGCAGTTTAACTTGTAAAATGCAGTGACCGACCCATTCAGTATCTAATATAAAATTAATTTACCGCGATAAAGTTCATCCCAATTGCCGAATTTAACATTAGATGTACGAGGACCCCTTCGGTAACCTTACCCCGCAATGTAAGTAAATGTTTAATAGCGGCCTAACTTACCAAATTAATTTCAATTGCAGTTTAACTTGTAAAATGCAGTGACCGACCCATTCAGTATCTAATATAAAATTAATTTACCGCGATAGAGTTCATCCCAATTGCCGAATTTAACACTAGATGTGCGAGGACCCCTTCGGTAACCTTACCACGCAATGTAAGTAAATGTTTAATAGTAATAAATTAATTTCAATTGCAGTTTAACTTTTAAAATGCAGTGGCCGACCCATTCAGTATCGAATATAAAATTAATTTACCGCGATAAAGTTCATCCCAATTGCCGAATTTAACATTATATGTACGAGGACCCCTTCGGTAACCTTACCACGCAATGTAAGTAAATGTTTAATAGCGGCCTAACTTACCAAATTAATTTCAATTGCAGTTTAACTTGTAAAATGCAGTGACCGACCCATTCAGTATCTAATATAAAATTAATTTACCGCGATAAAGTTCATCCCAATTGCCGAATTTAACATTAGATGTACGAGGACCCCTTCGGTAACCTTACCCCGCAATGTAAGTAAATGTTTAATAGCGGCCTAACTTACCAAATTAATTTCAATTGCAGTTTAACTTGTAAAATGCAGTGACCGACCCATTCAGTATCTAATATAAAATTAATTTACCGCGATAGAGTTCATCCCAATTGCCGAATTTAACATTAGATGTACGAGGACCTTTCGGTAACCTTACCACGCAATGTAAGTAAATGTTTAATAGTAATAAATTAATTTCAATTGCAGTTTAACTTTTAAAATGCAGTGGCCGACTCATTCAGTATCTAATATAAAATTAATTTACCGCGATAAAGTTTATCCCAATTGCCGAATTTAACATTAGATGCACGAGGACCCCTTCGGTAACCTCACCCCGCCAAAAATTATAAAGTAAGTTATAATGTTTCCAACGCAAGTAAATTTTTAATAGCGGCCTAACTCACCAAATTAATTTCAATTGCAGTTTAACTTGTAAAATACAGTGGCCGACCAATTCAGTATCGAATATAAAATTAATTTACCGCGATAAAGTTCATCCCAATTGCCGAATTTAACAGTATATGTACGAGGACCCCTTCGGTAACCTTACCACGCAATGTAAGTAAATGTTTAATAGTAATAAATTAATTTCAATTGCAGTTTAACTTTTAAAATGCAGTGGCCGACCCATTCAGTATCGAATATAAAATTAATTTACCGCGATAAAGTTCATCCCAATTGCCGAATTTAACATTATATGTACGAGGACCCCTTCGGTAACCTTACCACGCAATGTAAGTAAATGTTTAATAGCGGCCTAACTTACCAAATTAATTTCAATTGCAGTTTAACTTGTAAAATGCAGTGACCGACCCATTCAGTATCTAATATAAAATTAATTTACCGCGATAAAGTTCATCCCAATTGCCGAATTTAACATTCGATGTACGAGGACCCCTTCGGTAACCTTACCCCGCAATGTAAGTAAATGTTTAATAGCGGCCTAACTTACCAAATTAATTTCAATTGCAGTTTAAATTTTAAAATGCAGTGGCCGACCCATTCAGTATCGAATATAAACTTAATTTACCGCGATAAAGTTTATCCCAATTGCCGAATTTAACATTAGATGCACGAGGACCCCTTCGGTAACCTCACCCCGCCAAAAATTATAAAGTAAGTTATAATGTTTCCAACGCAAGTAAATGTTTAATAGCGGCCTAACTTACCAAATTAATTTCAATTGCAGTTTAACTTGTAAAATACAGTGGCCGACCCATTCAGTATCGAATATAAACTTAATTTACCGCGATAAAGTTTATCCCAATTGCCG
The DNA here is from genome assembly GCF_017639315.1 of Drosophila ananassae. Taxonomy (NCBI): domain Eukaryota; kingdom Metazoa; phylum Arthropoda; class Insecta; order Diptera; family Drosophilidae; genus Drosophila; species Drosophila ananassae. The sequence continues at coordinate 118,307 of NW_025319133.1, forward strand.
AATTTAACATTAGATGCACGAGGACCCCTTCGGTAACCTCACCCCGCCAAAAATTATAAAGTAAGTTATAATGTTTCCAACGCAAGTAAATGTTTAATAGCGGCCTAGTTAGGCCGGTAAGTTTACCAAATTAATTTCAATTGCAGTTCAACTTTTAAAATGCAGTGGCCGACCCATTCAGTATCGAATATAAACTTAATTTACCGCGATAAAGTTTATCCCAATTGCCGAATTTAACATTAGATGCACGAGGACCCCTTCGGTAACCTCACCCCGCCAAAAATTATAAAGTAAGTTATAATGTTTCCAACGCAAGTAAATGTTTAATAGCGGCCTAACTTACCAAATTAATTTCAATTGCAGTTTAACTTGTAAAATACAGTGGCCGACCCATTCAGTATCGAATATAAACTTAATTTACCGCGATAAAGTTTATCCCAATTGCCGAATTTAACATTAGATGCACGAGGACCCCTTCGGTAACCTCACCCCGCCAAAAATTATAAAGTAAGTTATAATGTTTCCAACGCAAGTAAATGTTTAATAGCGGCCTAACTTACCAAATTAATTTCAATTGCAGTTTAACTTGTAAAATGCAGTGGCCGACCCATTCAGTATCTAATATAAAATTAATTTACCGCGAAAAAGTTCATCCCAATTGCCGAATTTAACATTAGATGTACGAGGACCCCTTCGGTAACCTTAACCCGCAATGTAAGTAAATGTTTAATAGCGGCCTAACTTACCAAATTAATTTCAATTGCAGTTTAACTTGTAAAATGCAGTGGCCGACCCATTCAGTATCGAATATAAAATTAATTTACCGCGATAAAGTTCATCCCAATTGCCGAATTTAACAGTATATGTACGAGGACCCCTTCGGTAACCTTACCACGCAATGTAAGTAAATGTTTAATAGTAATAAATTAATTTCAATTGCAGTTTAACTTTTAAAATGCAGTGGCCGACCCATTCAGTATCGAATATAAAATTAATTTACCGCGATAAAGTTCATCCCAATTGCCGAATTTAACATTATATGTACGAGGACCCCTTCGGTAACCTTACCACGCAATGTAAGTAAATGTTTAATAGCGGCCTAACTTACCAAATTAATTTCAATTGCAGTTTAACTTGTAAAATGCAGTGACCGACCCATTCAGTATCTAATATAAAATTAATTTACCGCGATAAAGTTCATCCCAATTGCCGAATTTAACATTCGATGTACGAGGACCCCTTCGGTAACCTTACCCCGCAATGTAAGTAAATGTTTAATAGCGGCCTAACTTACCAAATTAATTTCAATTGCAGTTTAAATTTTAAAATGCAGTGGCCGACCCATTCAGTATCGAATATAAACTTAATTTACCGCGATAAAGTTTATCCCAATTGCCGAATTTAACATTAGATGCACGAGGACCCCTTCGGTAACCTCACCCCGCCAAAAATTATAAAGTAAGTTATAATGTTTCCAACGCAAGTAAATGTTTAATAGCGGCCTAACTTACCAAATTAATTTCAATTGCAGTTTAACTTGTAAAATACAGTGGCCGACCCATTCAGTATCGAATATAAACTTAATTTACCGCGATAAAGTTTATCCCAATTGCCGAATTTAACATTAGATGCACGAGGACCCCTTCGGTAACCTCACCCCGCCAAAAATTATAAAGTAAGTTATAATGTTTCCAACGCAAGTAAATGTTTAATAGCGGCCTAGTTAGGCCGGTAAGTTTACCAAATTAATTTCAATTGCAGTTCAACTTTTAAAATGCAGTGGCCGACCCATTCAGTATCGAATATAAACTTAATTTACCGCGATAAAGTTTATCCCAATTGCCGAATTTAACATTAGATGCACGAGGACCCCTTCGGTAACCTCACCCCGCCAAAAATTATAAAGTAAGTTATAATGTTTCCAACGCAAGTAAATGTTTAATAGCGGCCTAACTTACCAAATTAATTTCAATTGCAGTTTAACTTGTAAAATACAGTGGCCGACCCATTCAGTATCGAATATAAACTTAATTTACCGCGATAAAGTTTATCCCAATTGCCGAATTTAACATTAGATGCACGAGGACCCCTTCGGTAACCTCACCCCGCCAAAAATTATAAAGTAAGTTATAATGTTTCCAACGCAAGTAAATGTTTAATAGCGGCCTAACTTACCAAATTAATTTCAATTGCAGTTTAACTTGTAAAATGCAGTGGCCGACCCATTCAGTATCTAATATAAAATTAATTTACCGCGAAAAAGTTCATCCCAATTGCCGAATTTAACATTAGATGTACGAGGACCCCTTCGGTAACCTTAACCCGCAATGTAAGTAAATGTTTAATAGCGGCCTAACTTACCAAATTAATTTCAATTGCAGTTTAACTTGTAAAATGCAGTGGCCGACCCATTCAGTATCGAATATAAAATTAATTTACCGCGATAAAGTTCATCCCAATTGCCGAATTTAACAGTATATGTACGAGGACCCCTTCGGTAACCTTACCACGCAATGTAAGTAAATGTTTAATAGTAATAAATTAATTTCAATTGCAGTTTAACTTTTAAAATGCAGTGGCCGACCCATTCAGTATCGAATATAAAATTAATTTACCGCGATAAAGTTCATCCCAATTGCCGAATTTAACATTATATGTACGAGGACCCCTTCGGTAACCTTACCACGCAATGTAAGTAAATGTTTAATAGCGGCCTAACTTACCAAATTAATTTCAATTGCAGTTTAACTTGTAAAATGCAGTGACCGACCCATTCAGTATCTAATATAAAATTAATTTACCGCGATAAAGTTCATCCCAATTGCCGAATTTAACATTCGATGTACGAGGACCCCTTCGGTAACCTTACCCCGCAATGTAAGTAAATGTTTAATAGCGGCCTAACTTACCAAATTAATTTCAATTGCAGTTTAAATTTTAAAATGCAGTGGCCGACCCATTCAGTATCGAATATAAACTTAATTTACCGCGATAAAGTTTATCCCAATTGCCGAATTTAACATTAGATGCACGAGGACCCCTTCGGTAACCTCACCCCGCCAAAAATTATAAAGTAAGTTATAATGTTTCCAACGCAAGTAAATGTTTAATAGCGGCCTAACTTACCAAATTAATTTCAATTGCAGTTTAACTTGTAAAATACAGTGGCCGACCCATTCAGTATCGAATATAAAATTAATTTACCGCGATAAAGTTCATCCCAATTGCCGAATTTAACAGTATATGTACGAGGACCCCTTCGGTAACCTTACCACGCAATGTAAGTAAATGTTTAATAGTAATAAATTAATTTCAATTGCAGTTTAACTTTTAAAATGCAGTGGCCGACCCATTCAGTATCGAATATAAAATTAATTTACCGCGATAAAGTTCATCCCAATTGCCGAATTTAACAGTATATGTACGAGGACCCCTTCGGTAACCTTACCACGCAATGTAAGTAAATGTTTAATAGTAATAAATTAATTTCAATTGCAGTTTAACTTTTAAAATGCAGTTGCCGACCCATTCAGTATCGAATATAAAATTAATTTACCGCGATAAAGTTCATCCCAATTGCCGAATTTAACATTATATGTACGAGGACCCCTTCGGTAACCTTACCACGCAATGTAAGTAAATGTTTAATAGCGGCCTAACTTACCAAATTAATTTCAATTGCAGTTTAGCTTTTAAAATGCAGTGACCGACCAATTCAGTACCGAGTATAAAACTACTTTACAGCGATAAAGTTCATATCAATTGACAAATTTAACATAAGAAGTACGAGGACCCCTTTGGTAACCTTACCCCTCCAAATGTAAATGCGTGTGCAAGGGGTTTACTGTGATATATGCACCATATCCAATGGAATCTGGGTTATACATTTGTTGTTGCGGGCACGAGGACCCCTTCTGTAACCTTACTTTGCCAAAAATTATTAAGTAAGTTATAATGTTTCCAACGCGAGTAAATGTTTAATAGCGGCCTAACTTACCAAATTAATTTCAATTGCAGTTTAACTTGTAAAATGCAGTGGCCGACCCATTCAGTATCGAATATAAAATTAATTTACCGCGATAAAGTTCATCCCAATTGCCGAATTTAACCCTTTATATGGCCGTGATGCATATCTGCAACATACCGTTTGAATTCAACTATTTCATAGTGTTTATAAAGAAAGTGACATGTTTTAGTGTGATGTCATGATGCAACAAGGCTTTTTTTATTAGTATGACCTGATCTCACTCTACCATGAGTTTTGACAACATAAGTTTACTTTTCCCGCCAATTTTGTGAAACAAGCACGTGAGCTCCGTCCAAACTTTCAATTACAAATATTTCTTAATTCCAAATTTAATTTCAAATTCGCGGCAACTCATCACCATCATGAACTGGCAAGCGGCCCCCAGTTCTCCAAAAGCGAAGCCGCCTAGGAAAAAGGCAAACTCCACAGAGCCAACCAGCAATGTGTCTAGCGACTCCGAATCCGGAGAAATAAAGCGTAAGCCAGCTAAAAAAGTGGACGACGATAAACCCAGCACCAGCGAGGCAGCCAGAGCTGCACTAATGGCCAGGATGAAGAGAAATTCATTTGTCCTCCTATCCAAAGATGATGACGACGACGGATCCGACCCTGACGACGACATGGATATTCTGGATATTCTGCCAAGGACTTCAAAGAAGGATGATGCACCCAGGAAAACCCCAAAGGAGATCAAGCCACCTCCGATCTTCATACCAGACGTGACCAACATTAAAGCCCTCTCTAAAGCCATCTCCAGCGCCCTTGGCGACAAAGTTGACGTCACTTTTAAGACCAGCTTGAACAACACCACAAGGGTTATGACTCCAAACAAGGAGTCATACACCAAATTAAAGCAGTTCTTAACTGAAAACAACAAGCGATACCACACTTTTCAGCCTAGAGATGAACGCGCCTACCGAGTTGTCGTAAAAGGCCTTCACTTCTCCACAGACCCGGACGACATTAAGGAGGGCTTCAGCTTCAATGGGCACAACGTCAGGGACGTACACAATCCCACACAAAGAGGAGCGAAGAAGCCGCTGAATCTCTTCTTTGTCAACCTCGAGCCTGCCAAAAATAATAAAGAAGCCTTCCAAATTAAACGGCTATGCAGCACCGTTGTCACAGTCGAGCCGCCAATTAAGTTTAACGACGTGCCTCAATGCTATCGTTGCCAGGCGTTCGGCCACACACAGCGTTACTGCCAACTGGAACACCGATGCGTTAAGTGCGGAGACCGCCACCCCACCGCTGAGTGCACCAAGGCCTCTAGCGAACCAGCCCTATGCCTCCACTGCAATGGGCCTCATACAGCCTCTTACAAAGGCTGTCCATTTTATAAAAAGGCCAAAGGCGCGTTCGCCCCAAAGCCGACAGTATCACGAGGCCAGCAGCCTCACTTCAGCAAGGTCAACCCCAACTTGAGCTACGCCAGCGCTGCCAAAAGTGGAGTACCACAGTTTGACAATCCCGATCCTTGTCCTATAGACAACCCGATGGACGCCTTAATAGCCAGGATGTTCGAGCGAATGATGGAGAAGGTCATGAGCCAAATGACCAAAATGATGGCCACCATCTGCAGCTCCCTATGCAAGCGGGACTAGACATCACAGTTTGACACGCCAACGGTCTGGTTAATTCCAGGCCAGAAGTCGAACTTTACTGTAAGACAAATCAAGCCGACGTTCTCCTAATTTCGGAAACCCACTTCACCACCCGATCATATTTGAAAATCCGAGGATATGACATCATTGCCGCCAACCACCCCAACGGCAGAGGTCGTGGAGGCGCGGCCATTCTGATCCGAAGCAGCATCAAATATGAGGCCCTTCCTGCCATCAGAGAAGAGTGGATTCAATGCGCCCAAATTCAAGTCACCACCACCAACGGAGATATCACCATTGCTGCTGCCTACTGCCCACCAAGACACAGAGTTAGTGTCGAGGATTTTGGCTTGCTTCTCGATTGTCTTGGTCCCAAATTCATTATTGGCGGGGACTTGAACGCAAAACACCCCTGGTGGGGCTCTAGGATCAGGAACCCGAAAGGCAATGCATTGTACAGGCAAGTCCAATCCAGAAGTCTGAGCTGTCACGGAACAGGTGCACCCACTTACTGGCCTACGGATCCACATAAGATCCCAGATGTGCTGGACTTCGTCATCTCAGGAGGATTGGATTCTGCTGGAATTCAAACCAGAGAAGTGGTCGATCTTATTTCGGACGACAGCGCCTTCGCCATATCACTCTACAGCCCTGCCATACTCCGGTCAGCCCGTAAAAGGCTTATTTATAAAGCTACAGATTTTGGCAAGTACCAACTTCACTTAAACACCGTCACCGACCCCAGCCTGCCTCTTGACTCTCCTTTTGACATCGAAACTGCCACGGAAACGATGACCGCTCACATCCAACAAGCAGCCTCAGTAGCTGCTCCAAGACCCTCCAATCGACCAAGAGCTACCGACAGAGATATTCACTTCTGGAGCCCGGAAGTCGAAGAGCTCAAGCTTGAAAAACGGCAACTCCGGAGAGTATGGATGCTTTCAAGGAATCCCAGAGACAAAACCCCCCCTAACAGAGCGTCCAATATCCTGTCGGATACGCTAGAGAGGCTAAGGAAGGAGGCTTTTGATGGATTTGTTGAGCAACTCGAGCCAGGTGACCCCCAGCACAACCTATGGCGGGTCACGAAAAGCATCAGACGGCCCCTGAAAAGGATCCCACCCGTGAAAAGAGCTGACGGCATCTGGTGCAGATCCGAGACTGACAGGGCCAACGCTTCCGCCGAACACCTGGAGGAGGTCTTTACGCCCCACAGTCGTTGCTCAACTGAGGAAGCAGCGGAAACCGCCCGGCTACTAGCTGAGCCTCTCCGGGATGCCGACCCGATTCGTCCAGTCACAACTGAAGAAACAGCCGAGCTCATCTCCATCATGAGCAACACCAAAGCCCCGGGCGATGATGGTATCAATGCGATTGCATTAAAGCTACTTCCACCTCCAAGCATCCTACTCATCACCAGGATCGACAACAGATGCATGGAAATAGGGTACTTTCCGTCTTCATGGAAACGTGCCCAAGTAGCCATGATACCTAAGCCTGGTAAACCTGAAGCCAATCTTACATCATACCGTCCAATAAGCCTACTTCCAATGCTCTCCAAAATACTCGAAAGAGTACTTTTGAGCAGAGCATTGCCTGTACTGGACGATGCTGGACTGATCCCTGATCACCAGTTTGGCTTCAGGAGGCGACATGGAACTCCTGAGCAGTGCCATAGGGTCGTGCAGTACATTCTGGACGCTTTTGAAACCAGAAAGTACTGCATGGCCGTCATGCTGGACGTCAAGCAAGCCTTCGACCGGGTCTGGCATCCCGGACTCCTCTGAAAACTTAAGGCAGCCCTGCCCCGCCCATACTTCATATTCTTGAAGTCATTTCTAGAAGATCGGAAATTTGCGGTTAGATGCGGCGAGGCCATCTCAGAGTACAGAGTGGTTCACGCAGGAGTGCCCCAAGGAAGTGTTCTTGGCCCAATGCTCTATAATCTTTACACGGCTGACCTCCCCGTTCTACATAGGCCTAACATACTTGCAGCAACATATGCGGACGACACCGCCTTCCTTACCACCGCCGACAGCGCCTTGGGAGCAGCCGAAGTAATGCAATTGCAGCTGGACCTACTCAGTGACTGGCAAAAGAGATGGAATATTGAAGTTAATAATGAGAAGTCCACCGCCACCACATTTTCTCTCTGCCAAGGCAACTGTCCTCCAGTGTACCTCAACGGCTCCCCAATCCCGCAGGAAGATAATCCCAAGTACCGGGGGTTCACCCTTGACAGGAGGCTCACGTGGAGGCCCCATATTATAAAGAAAAGAAAACAGGCAGAAGAGAGACTTCGATCCTTCCTCTGGCTTCTGGGTAGAAGATCTAAGCTGCGAACCTCCTCGAAACTCCTCATATATAAGGCCGTAATACGCCCAATCTGGACGTACGGAATACAGCTCTGGGGCACCGCAAGCAAGACGAATGTCCGAAGAATTCAAACATTTGAAAATAGAGCCATTCCAATCGCCACTGGGGCCCATGTCTATCATGACAACCGCACCATCCATGAGGTTCTCAATTTTCCTTGGGTCAAGGACGAGATCCAGAGAAGCAGCGCACGATACACGCAGAAGCTACATGACCACCCGAACCTGTTGGCCAACTCCCTGCTGGACAACAGCGACCGGCCCAGAAGACTGAAAAGGACGCACCCGCTGGACCTCCCCAGGATATCATAACAATAATCAACCACCATAAATTAAGCTAAATTTCTGCCCTAATTAAACTCTAATCTAGTTCTCCAATTAATATGTAAATTATCAATAAGTGAAGTTAATGTCATAACATTTAATGGTTGTCCCTAAGGACAGTTTTAAATAAACGTTACCCTGCTATCAAAAAAAAAATGTACTGGACCTTACAATCAGCAACGCTTGGTTGTTGTATAAACGTGTTATGAAGGCAAATTGAATTTGGGACCAAGACAATCGATAAGCAAGCCAAAATCCTCGACACTAACTCTGTGTCTTGGTGGGCAGTAGGCAGCAGCAATGGTGATATCTCCGTTGGTGGTGGTGACAAGTCATTTGGGCGCATTGAATCCACTCTTCTCTGATGGCAGGAAGGGCCATCTGATGCTGCTTCGGATCAGAATGGCCGCGCCTCCACGACCTCTGCCGTTGGGGTGGTTGGCGGCAATGATGTCATATCCTCGGATTTTCAAATATCCTGGAAAAGTTTTAAGTTCATCAGACTTTCGGCTTGATATCGCAGAAGTTTTTTTTTTTGATAGCAGGGTAACGTTTATTTAAAACTGTCCTTAGGGACAACCATTAAATGTTATGACATTAACTTCACTTATTGATAATTTACATATTAATTGGAGAACTAGATTAGAGTTTAATTAGGGCAGAAATTTAGCTTAATTTATGGTGGTTGATTATTGTTATGATATCCTGGGGAGGTCCAGCGGGTGCGTCCTTTTCAGTATTCTGGGCCGGTCGCTGTTGTCCAGCAGGGAGTTGGCCAACAGGTTCGGGTGGTCATGTAGCTTCTGCGTGTATCGTGCGCTGCTTCTCTGGATCTCGTCCTTGACCCAAGGAAAATTGAGAACCTCATGGATGGTGCGGTTGTCATGATAGACATGGGCCCCAGTGGCGATTCGAATGGCTCTATTTCAAATGTTTGAATTCTTCGGACATTCGTCTTGCTTGCGGTGCCCCAGAGCTGTATTCCGTACGTCCAGATTGGGCGTATTACGGCCTTATATATGAGGAGTTTCGAGGAGGTTCGCCGCTTAGATCTTCTACCCAGAAGCCAGAGGAAGGATCGAAGTCTCTCTTCTGCCTGTTTTCTTTTCTTTATAATATGGGGCCTCCACGTGAGCCTCCTGTCAAGGGTGAACCCCAGGTACTTGGGATTATCTTCCTGCTGGATTGGGGAGCCGTTGAGGTACACTGGAGGACAGTTGCCTTGGCAGAGAGAAAATGTGGTGGCGGTGGACTTCTCATTATTAACTTCAATATTCAATCTCTTTTGCCAGTCACTGAGTAGGTCCAGCTGCAATTGCATTACTTCGGCTGCTCCCAAGGCGCTGTCGGCGGTGGTAAGGAAGGCGGTGTCGTCCGCATATGTTGCTGCAAGTATGTTAGGCCTATGTAGAACGGGGAGGTCAGCCGTGTAAAGATTATAGAGCATTGGGCCAAGAACACTTCCTTGGGGCACTCCTGCGTGAACCACTCTGTACTCTGAGATGGCCTCGCCGCATCTAACCGCAAATTTCCGATCTTCTAGAAATGACTTCAAGAATATGAAGTATGGGCGGGGCAGGGCTGTCTTAAGTTTGCAGAGGAGTCCGAGATGCCAGTCCCGGTCGAAGGCTTGCTTGACGTCCAGCATGACGGCCATGCAGTACTTTCTGGTTTCAAAAGCGTCCAGAATGTACTGCACGACCCTATGGCACTGCTCAGGAGTTCCATGTCGCCTCCTGAAGCCAAACTGGTAATCAGGGATCAGTCCAGCCTCGTCCAGTACAGGCAATGCTCTGCTCAAAAATACTCTTTCGAGTATTTTGGAGACCATTGGAATTAGGCTTATTGGACGGTATGAGGCAAGATTGGCTTCAGGTTTACCAGGCTTAGGTATCATGGCTACTTGGGCACGTTTCCATGAAGACGGAAAGTACCCTATTTCCATGCATTTGTTGTAGATCCTGGTGATGAGTAGGATGCTTGGATGTGGAAGTAGCTTTAATTCAATCGCATTGATACCATCATCGCTCGGGGCCTTGGTGTTGCTCATGGTGGAGATGAGCTCGGCTGTTTCTTCAGTTGTGACTGGACGAATCGGGTCGGCATCCCGGATAGGCTCAGCTAGTAGCCGGGCGGTTTCCGCTGCGTCCTCAGTTGAGCAACGACTGTGGGGCGTAAAGACCTCTTCCATGTGTTCGGCGAAAGCGTTGGCCCTGTCAGTCTCTGATCTGCACCAGAAGCCGTCAGCTTTTTTCACGGGTGGGATCCGTCTGATGCTTTTCGTGACCCGCCATAGGTTGTGCTGGGGGTCACCTGGCTCGAGTTGCTCAACAAATCCATCAAAAGCCTCCTTCCTTAGCCTCGCTAGCGTATCCGACAGGATATTGGACGCTCTGTTAAGGGCGGTTTTGTCTCTGGGATTCCTTGAAAGCATCCATACTCTCCGGAGTTGCCGTTTTTCAAGCTTGAGCTCTTCGACTTCCGGGCTCCAGAAGTGAATATCTCTGTCGGTAGCTCTTGGTCGATTGGAGGGTCTTGGAGCAGCTACTGAGGCTGCTTGTTGGATGTAGCGGTCATCGTTTCCACGGCAGTTTCGATGTCAAAAGGAGAGTCAAGAGGCAGGCTGGAGTCGGTGACGGTGTTTAAGTGAAGTTGGTACTTGCCAAAATCTGTAGCTTTATAAATAAGCCTTTTAAGGGCTGACCGGAGTATGGCAGGGCTGTAGAGTGATATGGCGAAGGCGCTGTGGTCCGAAATAAGATCGACCACTTCTCTGGTTTGGATTCCAGCAGAATCCAATCCTCCTGAGATGACGAAGTCCAGCGCATCTGGGATCTTATGTGGATCCGTAGGCCAGTAAGTGGGTGCACCTGTTCCGTGACAGCTAAGACTTCTGGATTGGACTTGCCTGTACAATGCATTGCCTTTCGGGTTCCTGATCCTAGAGCCCCACCAGGGGTGTTTTGCGTTCAAGTCCCCGCCAATAATGAATTTGGGACCAAGACAATCGAGAAGCAAGCCAAAATCCTCGACACTAACTCTGTGTCTTGGTGGGCAGTAGGCAGCAGCAATGGTGATATCTCCGTTGGTGGTGGTGACTTGAATTTGGGCGCATTGAATCCACTCTTCTCTGATGGCAGGAAGGGCCTCATATTTGATGCTGCTTCGGATCAGAATGGCCGCGCCTCCACGACCTCTGCCGTTGGGGTGGTTGGCGGTAATGATGTCATATCCTCGGATTTTCAAATATGATCGGGTGGTGAAGTGGGTTTCCGAAATTAGGAGAACGTCGGCTTGATTTGTCTTACAGTAAAGTTCGACTTCTGTCCTGGAATTAACCAGACCGTTGGCGTTCCAAACTGTGATGTCTAGTCCCGCTTGCATAGGGAGCTGCAGATAGTGGCCATCATTTTGGTCATTTGGCTCATGACCTTCTCCATCATTCGCTCGAACATTGACTCCATCCTGGCCATTAAGGCGTCCATCGGGTTGTCTGTAGGACAAGGATCGGGATTGTCAAACTGTGGTACTCCACTTTTGGCAGCGCTGGCGTAGCTCAAGTTGAGGTTGACCTTGCTGAAGTGAGGCTGCTGGCCTCGTGATACTGTCGGCTTTGGGGCGAACGCGCCTTTAGCCTTTTTATAAAATGGACAGCCTTTGTAAGAGGCTGTATGAGGCCCATTGCAGTGGAGGCAGAGGGCTGGTTCGCTAGAGGCCTTGGTGCACTCAGCGGTGGGGTGGCGGTCTCCGCACTTAACGCATCGGTGTTCCAGTTGGCAATAACGCTGTGTGTGGCCGAACGCCTGGCAGTACCAAATATAAAATCATTTACCGCGATAAAGTTTATCCCAATTGCCGAATTTAACATTTGATGTACGAGGACCCCTTCGGTAACTTTACCCCGTAATGTAAGTAAATGTTTAATAGCGGCCTAATTTACCAAATTAATTTCAATTGCAGTTTAACTTTTAAAATGCAGTGGCCGACACATTCAGTACCGAATATAAAAGTAATTTACCGCGATAAAGTTCATATCAATTGCAAATGATATCAACCCCAAATGTAAATGTGTGTGCAAGGGGTTTACTGTAATACATATACACCATATCGACTAGAATTTGGGTGGTAAATTTGTTGTGGAGGGTACGAGGACCCCTTCGGTAACCTTACCCCGCAAACAATTCGGAAGAAAGTTATACTGGTTCTAACGCAAGTAGATTTTAATAGCGGCCAATTCGATACAATATCAGTGTAACCCCTCAAAATTCAGTGACCGACCCACTCGGTACCGAAAAACAAGTAATGTAACGGGATGCTGAATTCAACACTAAATGTAAATGCGTGTGCGAGGGGTTTACTGTGATATGTGCACCATATCCAATGGAATCTGAGTTATACATTTGTTGTTGCGGGTACGAGGACCCCTTCGGTAACCTTACCCCGCCAAAAACTATAAAGTAAGGTATAATGTTTCCAACGCAAGTAAATGCTTAATAGCGGCCTAATTTACCAAATTAATGTCATTTGCAGTTTAACTTTTAAAATGCAGTGGCCGACCAATTCAGTACCGAATATAAAAGTAATTTACCGCGTTAAAGTTCATATTAATTGCTGAATTTAACACTAGATGTAAATGCGTGTGCAAGGGGCTTACTGTAATATATATACACCATATCGACTAGAATTTGGGTGGTAAATTTGTTGTGGAGGGTACGAGGACCCCTTTGGTAACCTTACCTCGCCAAAAATTCGGAAGAAAGTTATACTGTTTCTAACGCAAGTAGATTTTAATAGCGGCCAATTCAATACAATATCAGTGTAACCCCTCAAAATTCAGTGACCGACCCACTCGGTACCGAAAAACAAGTAATGTAACGTGATGCTGAATTCAACACTTCAAATGTAAATGCGTGTGCGAGGGGTTTACTGTGATATATGCACCATATCCAATGGAATCTGAGTTATACATTTGTTGTTGCGGGTACGAGGACCCCTTCGGTAACCTTACCCCGCCAAAAACTATAAAGTAAGGTATAATGTTTCCAACGCAAGTAAATGCTTAATAGCGGCCTAATTTACCAAATAAATTTCAATTGAAGTTTAACTTTTAAAATGCAGTGGCCGACCCATTCAGTATCGAATATAAATTTAATTAACCGCGATAAAATTCATCTTAATTGCCGAATTTAAAATTTGATGTACGAGGACCCCTTCGGTAACTTTACCCCGTAATGTAAGTAAATGTTTAATAGCGGCCTAATTTACCAAATTGTTTTTTTCAGTTTGACTTTTAAAATGCAGTGGCCGACCCATTCAGTATCGAATATAAATTTAATTAACCGCAATAAAATTCATCTTAATTGCCGAATTTAAAATTTGATGTACGAGGACCCCTTCGGTAACTTTACCCCGTAATGTAAGTAAATGTTTAATAGCGGCCTAATATACCAAATTAATTTCAAGTGCAGTTTAACTTTTAAAATGCAGTGGCTGACCCATTCAGTATCGAATATAAACTTAATTTACCGCGATAAAGTTTATCCCAATTGCCGAATTTAACATTAGATGTACGAGGACCCCTTCGGTAACCTTACCCCGCCAAATGTAAATGCGGGTGTGAGTGGTTTACTGTGATATATGCACCATATCCAATATAATCTAAGTAATATATTTGCTGTCGCGGGTAGAAGGACCCCTTCGGTAATCTTACCCCGCCAAAAATTATAAAGTAAATTATAATGTTTTCGACGCAAGTAAATGTTTAATAGCGGCCTAATTTAAGAAATTGTTGCGGGTACGAGGTCGCCTCCTTCAGGTCAGGGGCAGGTGGTTGCGCCTCCTCCATCCTCTTCTCCATCCGCCTCCTCCTCTTCTAGGTTAGAGCAGGGACCAGCCACGTCACCTCCTCCAGCAGCCGGCCAGGTCGCCTCCACCAGGTCAGGGGCATGTGGTTGCGCCTCCTCCAGTCGCCGGCCAGGTCGGTAACTGGTTACCTTTGGTAACCTTACCCCGCAATGTAAGTAAATGTTTAAGCAGCCTAATTTACCAAATTTTTTTTTTTTCAGTTTGACTTTAAAAATGCAGTGGCCGACCCATTCAGTATCGAATATAAATTTAATTAACCGCAATAAAATTCATCTTAATTGCCGAATTTAAAATTTGATGTACGAGGACCCCTTCGGTAACTTTACCCCGTAATGTAAGTAAATGTTTAATAGCGGCCTAATATACCAAATTAATTTCAAGTGCAGTTTAACTTTTAAAATGCAGTGGCTGACCCATTCAGTATCGAATATAAACTTAATTTACCGCGATAAAGTTTATCCCAATTGCCGAATTTAACATTAGATGTACGAGGACCCCTTCGGTAACCTTATCCCGCCATAAATTATAAAGTAAGTTATAATGTTTCCAACGCAAGTAAATGTTTAATAGCGGCCTAATTTACCAAATTAATTTTAATTGCAGTTTAACTTGTAAAATGCAGTGGCCGACCCATTCAGTACTGAATATAAAATTATTTACCGCGATAAAGTTTATCCCAATTGCAAAATTTAACATAAGAAGTACGAGGACCCCTTCGGTAACCTTACCCCGCCAAATGTAAATGCGGGTGTGAGTGGTTTACTGTGATATATGCACCATATCCAATATAATCTAAGTAATATATTTGCTGTTGCGGGTAGAAGGACCCCTTCGGTAACCTTACCCCGCCAAAAATTATAAAGTAAATTATAATGTTTTCGACGCAAGTAAATGTTTAATAGCGGCCTAATTTAAGAAATTAATTTCGATTGCAGTTCAACTCTTAAAATGCAGTGGCCGACACATTCAATACCGAATATAAAATCATTTACCGCGATAAAGTTCATCCCAATTGCCGAATTTAACACTAGATGTAAATGCGTGTGCAAGTCGTTTACTGTAATATACATTCACCATATCGACTAGAATTTGGGTGGTAAATTTGTTGTTTCGGGTACGAGGACCCCTTCGGTACCCTTACCCCGCCAAAAATTATAAAGTAAATTATAATGTTTCTCGACGCAAGTAAATGTTTTTTTAACGCAAGTATATTTTTAATTGCAGACAATTCGATACAATATTAGTGCAACCCCTCAAAATGCAGTGATCAACCCACTCGGTACCGAATATACAAGTAATGTAACGGGATGCTGAATTCAAAAGTATATGTAAATCAGTGTGCAAGGGGTTTACTGTGATATATACACCATATCCAACGGAATCTGTGTTAACCATTTGTTGTTGTGGGTAGAAGGACCCCTTATAATGTGTCCAACGCAAGTAAATGTTTAAATAGCGGCCTGATTTACCAAAATCATTCCAATTGCAGTTTAACTCTTAAATTGCAGAGGTAACCCCTTCAGTACCGAATATAAAAGTAATTTACCGCGATAAAGTTCATCCCAATTGTCGAATTTAACACTAGATGGAAATGCGTGTGCAACGGGTTTACTGTAATATATATTCACCATATCGACCAGAATTCGGGTGGTAAATTTGTTGTGGCGGGTACAAGGGCCACCTTGGTAACCTTAACCTGCCAAAAATTCTAAAAAGAGTTATACTGTTTCTAACGCAGGTATATTTTTAATTGCGGCCAATTCGATACAATATCAGCGCAACCCCTCACAATGCAGTGACCGACCCACTCGGTACCGAATATACAAGTAATGTAACGGGATGCTGAATTCAAAACTATATGTGAATGCGCGTGCGAGAAGTTCACTGTGATATATGCACCATATCCAACGGAATCTGGGTTATACATTTGTTGTTGCGGGTACAAGGACCCCTTCGGTAATCTTACCCCGCCAAAAATTATAAAGTAAATTATAATGTTTTCGACGCAAGTAAATGTTTAATAGCGGCCTAATTTAAGAAATTGTTGCGGGTACGAGGTCGCCTCCGTCAGGTCAGGGGCAGGTGGTTGCGCCTCCTCCATCCTCTTCTCCATCCGCCTCCTCCTCTTCTAGGTTAGAGCAGGGACCAGCCACGTCACCTCCTCCAGCAGCCGGCCAGGTCGCCTCCACCAGGTCAGGGGCATGTGGTTGCGCCTCCTCCAGTCGCCGGCCAGGTCGCCTCCTCCAGGTTACGAGCAGGGGCCAGCCAGGTCGCCTCCTCCAGGTAAGGGGCAGCAGCCATCCACGTCACCTCCTCCAGCAGCCAGCCAGGTTGCCTGCTCCAGGTTAGAGGCAGGGGCCAGCCAGATCACCTCTTCCAGCAGCCAGCCAGGTCGCCTTCTCCAGGTTAGGGGCAGGGGCCAGCCATGTCGCCTCCTCCAGGTAAGGGGCAGCAGTCAGCCACGTCACCTCCTCCAGCAGCCAGCCAGGTCGCCTCCTCCAGTCGCCGGCCAGGTCGCCTCCCCCAGGTTAGGGGCAGGGGCCAGCCAGATCACCTCCTCCAGCAGCCAGCCAGGTCGCCTCCTCCAGGTTAGGGGCAGGGGCCAGCCAGGTCGCCTCCTCCAGGTAAGGGGCAGCAGCCATCCACGTCACCTCCTCCAGCAGCCAGCCAGGTTGCCTGCTCCAGGTTAGGGGCAGGGGCCAGCCAGATCACCTCCTCCAGCACCCAGCCAGGTCGCCTCCTCTAGTCGCCAGCCAGGTCAGGGGGCAGGGGGTGCGCCTCCTCCAGGTCAGGGGAAGTGGGTTGCTCCTCCTCCAGCCGCCGCCCAGTTCGCCTCCTTCAGGTCAGGGGCAGGTGGTTGCGCCTCCTCCAGCAGCCAGCCAGGTCGCCTCCTCCAGGTTAGGGGCAGGGGCCAGCCAGGTCGCCTCCTCCTGGTCAGGGGCGGGGGCAGGGGAGTGCACCTCCTCCAGTCGCCGGCCAGTCCGGCCGGTCTCCCCGCCGAGGGGAAAGTGCCTGAGGGGTTGTGATATTCCCCGTGCCCTGGTCAGCCAGGTCGCCTGCTCCTGGTCAAGGGCAGGGGGTTGCGCCTCCTCCAGCAGCCAGCCAGGTCAAGGGCAGGGGGTTGCGTCCCCTCCAGCAGCCGGCCAGCTCGCCTCTTCCAGTCGCCGGCCTGGTCGCCTCCCCCAGGTTAGGGGCAGGGTCCAGCCAGGTCGCCTCCTCCAGCACCCAGCCAGGTCACCTCCTAGGGGCAGGGGCCAGCCAGGTCACCTCCTCCAGTCGCCGTCCAGTCCGGCCGGTCTCCCCGCCGAGGGGAAAGAGCCTGAGGGGTTGTGAATTTCCGCCTTATATAAGCTAATCCAGTACTAGAGGTGGGGAACTTGGTAGTTTGAGAAAAAAACTATCGCTCGCTACCGATGGTGCCGACTATCGATAGTTCCCCACCTCTAGGTGGGGTCGCCCCCTCCAGCAGCCGGCCAGGTCGCCTCCTCCAGGTAAGGGGCAGCAGCCATCCACGTCACCTCCTCCAGCAGCCAGCCAGGTTGCCTGCTCCAGGTTAGGGGCAGGGGCCAGCCAGATCACCTCCTCGAGCATCCAGCCATGTCGCCTCCTCCAGGTTAGGGGCAGGGGCCAGCCAGGTCGCCTCCTCCAGGTAAGGGGCAGCAGCCGGCCACGTCACCTCCTCCAGCAGACAGCCAGGTCGCCTGCTCCAGGTTAGGGGCAGGGGCCAGCCAGGTCACCTCCTCCAGCAGCCAGCCAGGTCGCCTCCTCCAGTCGCCGGCCAGGTCACCTCCTGCCGGCCAGGGACAGGGGCAGGGGTGTGCGCCTCCTCCAGCAGCCGGCCAGGTCGCCTCCTCCAGGTCAGTGGCAGGGGCCAGCCAGGTTACCTCCTCCAGAAGCCGGCCAGGTCGCCTCCTCCAGTCGCCGGCCAGGTCGCCTCCCCCAGGTTAGGGCCAGGGGCCAGCCAGGTCACCTCCTCCAGCAGCCAGCCAGGTCGCCTCCTCCAGCACCCAGCCAGGTCGTTAGGGGCAGGGGCCAGCCAGGTCACCTCCTCCAGCAGCCAGCCGGGTCGCCTCCTCCAGGTTAGGGGCAGGGGCCAGCCAGGTCGCCTCCTCCAGGTAAGGGGCAGCAGCAAGCCAGGTCACCTCCTCCAGCAGCCAGCCAGGTCGGCACCTCCAGGTCAGTGGCAGGGGCCAGCCAGGTCACCTCCTCCAGCAGCCAGCCGGGTCGCCTCCTCCAGGTTAGGGGCAGGGGCCAGCCAGGTCGCCTCCTCCAGGTAAAGGGCAGCAGCAAGCCAGGTCACCTCCTCCAGCAGCCAGCCGGGTCGCCTCCTCCAGGTTAGGGGCAGGGGCCAGCCAGGTCGCCTCCTCCAGGTAAGGGGCAGCAGCAAGCCAGGTCACCTCCTCCAGCAGCCAGCCAGGTCGGCACCTCCAGGTCAGTGGCAGGGGCCAGCCAGGTCACCTCCTACAGCAGCCGGCCAGGTCGCCTCCTCCAGTCGCCGGCCAGGTCGCCTCCTCCAGGTTAGGGGTAGGTGGTTGCGCCTCCTCCAGTCGCCGGCCAGGTCGCCTCCCCCAGGTTAGGGGCAGGGGCCAGCCAGGTCACCTCCTTCAGCAGCCAGCCAGGTCGCCTCCTCCAGTCGCCGGCCAGGTCGCCTCCCCCAGGTTAGGGGCAGGGGCCAGCCAGGTCAACTCCTTCAGCAGCCAGCCAGGTCGCCTCCTCCAGTCGCCGGCCAGGTCGCCTCCCCCAGGTTAGGGCCAGGGGCCAGCCAGGTCACCTCCTCCAGCAGCCAGCCAGGTCGCCTCCTCCAGCACCCAGCCAGGTCGTTAGGGGCAGGGGCCAGCCAGGTCACCTCCTCCAGCAGCCAGCCGGGTCGCCTCCTCCAGGTTAGGGGCAGGGGCCAGCCAGGTCGCCTCCTCCAGGTAAGGGGCAGCAGCAAGCCAGGTCACCTCCTCCAGCAGCCAGCCAGGTCGCCTCCTCCAGGTCAGTGGCAGGGGCCAGCCAGGTCACCTCCTCCAGCAGCCGGCCAGGTCGCCTCCTCCAGTCGCCGGCCAGGTCGCCTCCTCCAGGTTAGGGGTAGGTGGTTGCGCCTCCTCCAGTCGCCGGCCAGGTCGCCTCCCCCAGGTTAGGGGCAGGGGCCAGCCAGGTCACCTCCTTCAGCAGCCAGCCAGGTCGCCTCCTCCAGTCGCCGGCCAGGTCGCCTCCCCCAGGTTAGGGGCAGGGGCCAGCCAGGTCACCTCCTTCAGCAGCCAGCCAGGTCGCCTCCTCCAGTCGCCGGCCAGGTCGCCTCCCCCAGGTTAGGGGCAGGGGCCAGCCAGGTCAACTCCTCCAGCAGCCAGCCAGGTCGCCTCCTCCAGCACCCAGCCAGGTCGTTAGGGGCAGGGGCCAGCCAGGTCACCTCTGTTCGTCCGTAGAGCGTTATGCGGCAACTACGTCAAACCTGAACTCACGGGAGTAACGGTAGGTCCCGGAGTCGTAGTCAAAACCGTAAATAGTCCTGACTAAATTTACCTGGATTCTGCAAGGGACTGCTCGGGTTGGCCAGACGCTTGCTGTGATCAGGCATGAGTTGATGTGGCGTGCTTGAAGTCCTGGGGTGGTTTTCCTCAAGTACCGGTGGGATGGTGGTTCGGCGGATTCCTTATCGGCCGGTCCTACTGGCGGTCCGTTTCACGGGAGCAACACTCGAAGTAGGTTAGATAGTGCGGGGTCGGCTGGTGGTCCGGTTTTACGGTAGCAACACTCGAGCTAGACTGGTATGCCGCGAGATCTCCTCGTGGTCCGTTTCAAGGGAGCAACACTCGGAGTAATGATATGACGCGGGGTCTACTTGTGGTCCGGTTTTACGGTAGCAACACTAGAAGTCGACTGGTATGCCGCGGATTCTACTTGTGAACCGTTTTACACAGGATCACTAGAAGTAGGTTGATTTTAAGTGCCGTGGACACTGAGTAACGAGACGATTGACTCTGATTTCGGAACTCTCTTTATTTCAGAAGAATAACTCTTATATAAGATGCTAAATTATACATCATTAAATCTAAGAAAGGTCAAAGTTCTGGACGTGCTAAACTAAGGTTAATGCCAGGGTCACCCACCTGAGTCTGCTGACTCAGATTGGTTGTTCATGTACTGCTTGCGCATTTCGGCTTAGCTGGCTGGTTTTTACTTGCATCGGTCAGTCGGTCATTCTTCCCGCTGATATGCTGCTTCTGCTTTTGGCGCCGTCTATTAGTGCTGGGTTAATAGGTTGGATATAGTTTTATGCTTATTACTAATTGTTTAGAGGTGAGAAAATCGGTTAGTGGGTTTGTATATTGCGACTTGCTGATGCATATTGATTGGATCAAATTACTAAGTGTGCATATAGGGTAGTAGGTCTTGGCACTAGGTGCCAACATTCTCCCCCCCCATTGAGGTACTCAATAATAGGGGCTGTGCGTTGTTGTTGGACCGTCTTAGTGAACCGATGTGTACCCTTGCGCTAGAAAATATTGTGTATCTTAAAACTAATTACTAAAATCTAAAGTTACTACAAATTACAAACTACAAGTTACTACAATTTTGAATCATGTGGGTGAGATCTCTACCAACGATAATTCTATCCGACCTGTTGTCTCCTTCGCCTTGTTGCGCGCCCTCGTAACCATTCTCCTTGGGCATCCCATGAAGTACTACACCTTTTTTCTGGTTGGTCAGTGCGCATACAGGACTCTTGGTCCTCTCTTGACCTTGCTTCTTGCTCCCTTTCGGAGATGCATGTTACCCATGCCAGATAGGAGGTGACTTCTACTCCTTGAATTTCCTTGGTTACTGGCCCCTTCACTCTGTGCTCTTCAGTTGTGAGTTGACAACCTTGGGCTTGTGGATTGGGGTCCGTCTGCGGCTCTCCTTGTTGATCTTGTCGTGGCTCGTTAGCTTCTTGTTGATCCGCAATGAGTGGGGAACTATGTACTCTTCCGGATTTTACTATTTGCTCCTTGCCGATGCATGCAATCAAACTTTGTCGTGGCTCGTTAGCTTCCGGTGTCCAAGCCGTCGTATTACCGACGACTTGTTCTGCCTTGCTATTAGGAGCTGATGCCGGTCGCACTGGCCCCATCACAATCCATCCAAGCGCGGTATTTTTTAGTAGTGGTTGTCCTTCTCCCAAATATGTCTGTTGTGGCCTCATAAGCTGGGAGATGATTTCGGCGCCCAACAACAGATCAATATTCTGGGGCTGCGTAAATTCAGGATCGGCTAAGCGCAACTGAGGTGAGATATTTCTTGGCGCTTGAATAGGGTGGGATGGTTGATTGGGCATTATTTCCGGTAGTACAACGACGTTGATTTGATCTTCGAAGTCAGTGGTTAATGATGATAGGGTCACCACAGCCTTTTTTCCTAATCTTGTTGTTGTTCCTCCCAGTGCAGCGATGTTCAGGGTTGATGGCTCCAATTGTAGTCCAAGTGTGTCAGCCATCCTTCTGGTGATTATGTTAATCTGTGATCCAGAATCTAGGAGTGTGCGGCATTGCTGATGGGTTCCGGCTGGGCCATGTACTGCCACTTGGGCGGTTGGTAAAAGAACGGTGGGCTTATCTGTAAGCAGGGCTGTGGCTGAACACACCCATCGTGATGAACTGGATCGAAGTGGAGCCGCCGACGTATTTTTCTGCATTGTTACTTGACTGGTTGCCTGACGCTCAAGGTTTTCTAACATCTGCTTCAGAGATTGTCGATTGGTTGGATCGGTGACGGCTAGTTCTAGAGCTGACAGCGTGTGTGGATCCAATCTTTCCTCAATGATGTGTATCAAGATTGGGTCCCAGTTGTCTGTTGACACTTTGAGTGCGTCGAGTGTGGCGACCGTTCGGAGCACGGTATCATGTAAGCTGCGCAGCTGGTCCGCTGATCCATTTGTTCTGGGGTGTCCGAAAAGCTCTTGAATCGCGGATTTAATCAACAGCCGTTCATTGTGGTATCGATTCTTTAGTCGTTGCCATGCATCCTGGTAACTGGTCTGTCCGCCAATCGACGTTGCGATTAGGTTTTGTGCTTCACCTGTTACATGATTCTCCAAATGACGGAATTTTACTGCATCACTGTAGTCTTGATCGTGGATGCATTCCGTAAAAATTTCGTAGAATCGTAGCCAATGCCGGTAGTCTCCGTCAAACTTTGGAATTTCTACTGGTGGTATTACAAACGGAGGTGCAATCGCGAGTTTTTGTGTTGATGCTGAAGTTGACTTCGATTCTTCGCTCAAAAACGAAAAATATTCTGCTCGTACAACCTGAAATCTGTCATCGGTGTGATCATCATTTTTTATGGCTGGTTCCAGGTCGATGAGATCATGGTATCCCGTGACGATTTCCTTCCATAGCTCCTTCATGTGTTGTCTGACGTGTGTGGACACTTCCCGTCCTTCGGTGCGGTTGCACAGCAAGTCTTCCATATCGTCTAATCGTCCTTCATGTCTTCGTTTTAATGATGTTAATCGAAGGTCTTCTCCTTCGTTTCCTCGTGATGCTTGTGCCTTTGGCTCGAGATTTTCGCCTGTTTTCCGGGGCCTTTGTGACGGGCCTGACACTGATGGGATTCCATCCGAAAATATTGCTTCATATTTTTTCACAAGCTCTTCTAGCGCTTTTGCCTTTGTGAAATACTCATTCTCAGGACTTAGTGCTAGCTCCTTGAGCTTGGCATCATTTTTTTTAAACTGGGTCCATGAGTGAGTGAGCTGTCTGAGTTTCTCTTCGAAGTATCCTCCCTTGAGTTTACGCTCTGCAGAGTCCTTAGTGAAGTTTCTTATTAGCCTTTGGATGACTATGTTGCTTTCAATTTGCTCATCAATGAGCATTTGGATTACGGGGTTTGATTCTGATCCCATTGTTGCAATGTATCTCTCCTCTCTCCCTTTTTTTTTTTTTTTTTTTTTTTTTTTGAGTTAAATTGCGTTGAGGTTTGTGTTCAAGTTGTGATCCTAAAGGATCACGTCGGGGTCACCAAATGTTCGTCCGTAGAGCGTTATGCGGCAACTACGTCAAACCTGAACTCACGGGAGTAACGGTAGGTCCCGGAGTCGTAGTCAAAACCGTAAATAGTCCTGACTAAATTTACCTGGATTCTGCAAGGGACTGCTCGGGTTGGCCAGACGCTTGCTGTGATCAGGCATGAGTTGATGTGGCGTGCTTGAAGTCCTGGGGTGGTTTTCCTCAAGTACCGGTGGGATGGTGGTTCGGCGGATTCCTTATCGGCCGGTCCTACTGGCGGTCCGTTTCACGGGAGCAACACTCGAAGTAGGTTAGATAGTGCGGGGTCGGCTGGTGGTCCGGTTTTACGGTAGCAACACTCGAGCTAGACTGGTATGCCGCGAGATCTCCTCGTGGTCCGTTTCAAGGGAGCAACACTCGGAGTAATGATATGACGCGGGGTCTACTTGTGGTCCGGTTTTACGGTAGCAACACTAGAAGTAGACTGGTATGCCGCGGATTCTACTTGTGAACCGTTTTACACAGGATCACTAGAAGTAGGTTGATTTTAAGTGCCGTGGACACTGAGTAACGAGACGATTGACTCTGATTTCGGAACTCTCTTTATTTCAGAAGAATAACTCTTATATAAGATGCTAAATTATACATCATTAAATCTAAGAAAGGTCAAAGTTCTGGACGTGCTAAACTAAGGTTAATGCCAGGGTCACCCACCTGAGTCTGCTGACTCAGATTGGTTGTTCATGTACTGCTTGCGCATTTCGGCTTAGCTGGCTGGTTTTTACTTGCATCGGTCAGTCGGTCATTCTTCCCGCTGATATGCTGCTTCTGCTTTTGGCGCCGTCTATTAGTGCTGGGTTAATAGGTTGGATATAGTTTTATGCTTATTACTAATTGTTTAGAGGTGAGAAAATCGGTTAGTGGGTTTGTATATTGCGACTTGCTGATGCATATTGATTGGATCAAATTACTAAGTGTGCATATAGGGTAGTAGGTCTTGGCACTAGGTGCCAACATTCTCCCCCCCCATTGAGGTACTCAATAATAGGGGCTGTGCGTTGTTGTTGGACCGTCTTAGTGAACCGATGTGTACCCTTGCGCTAGAAAATATTGTGTATCTTAAAACTAATTACTAAAATCTAAAGTTACTACAAATTACAAACTACAAGTTACTACAATTTTGAATCATGTGGGTGAGATCTCTACCAACGATAATTCTATCCGACCTGTTGTCTCCTTCGCCTTGTTGCGCGCCCTCGTAACCATTCTCCTTGGGCATCCCATGAAGTACTACACCTTTTTTCTGGTTGGTCAGTGCGCATACAGGACTCTTGGTCCTCTCTTGACCTTGCTTCTTGCTCCCTTTCGGAGATGCATGTTACCCATGCCAGATAGGAGGTGACTTCTACTCCTTGAATTTCCTTGGTTACTGGCCCCTTCACTCTGTGCTCTTCAGTTGTGAGTTGACAACCTTGGGCTTGTGGATTGGGGTCCGTCTGCGGCTCTCCTTGTTGATCTTGTCGTGGCTCGTTAGCTTCTTGTTGATCCGCAATGAGTGGGGAACTATGTACTCTTCCGGATTTTACTATTTGCTCCTTGCCGATGCATGCAATCAAACTTTGTCGTGGCTCGTTAGCTTCCGGTGTCCAAGCCGTCGTATTACCGACGACTTGTTCTGCCTTGCTATTAGGAGCTGATGCCGGTCGCACTGGCCCCATCACAATCCATCCAAGCGCGGTATTTTTTAGTAGTGGTTGTCCTTCTCCCAAATATGTCTGTTGTGGCCTCATAAGCTGGGAGATGATTTCGGCGCCCAACAACAGATCAATATTCTGGGGCTGCGTAAATTCAGGATCGGCTAAGCGCAACTGAGGTGAGATATTTCTTGGCGCTTGAATAGGGTGGGATGGTTGATTGGGCATTATTTCCGGTAGTACAACGACGTTGATTTGATCTTCGAAGTCAGTGGTTAATGATGATAGGGTCACCACAGCCTTTTTTCCTAATCTTGTTGTTGTTCCTCCCAGTGCAGCGATGTTCAGGGTTGATGGCTCCAATTGTAGTCCAAGTGTGTCAGCCATCCTTCTGGTGATTATGTTAATCTGTGATCCAGAATCTAGGAGTGTGCGGCATTGCTGATGGGTTCCGGCTGGGCCATGTACTGCCACTTGGGCGGTTGGTAAAAGAACGGTGGGCTTATCTGTAAGCAGGGCTGTGGCTGAACACACCCATCGTGATGAACTGGATCGAAGTGGAGCCGCCGACGTATTTTTCTGCATTGTTACTTGACTGGTTGCCTGACGCTCAAGGTTTTCTAACATCTGCTTCAGAGATTGTCGATTGGTTGGATCGGTGACGGCTAGTTCTAGAGCTGACAGCGTGTGTGGATCCAATCTTTCCTCAATGATGTGTATCAAGATTGGGTCCCAGTTGTCTGTTGACACTTTGAGTGCGTCGAGTGTGGCGACCGTTCGGAGCACGGTATCATGTAAGCTGCGCAGCTGGTCCGCTGATCCATTTGTTCTGGGGTGTCCGAAAAGCTCTTGAATCGCGGATTTAATCAACAGCCGTTCATTGTGGTATCGATTCTTTAGTCGTTGCCATGCATCCTGGTAACTGGTCTGTCCGCCAATCGACGTTGCGATTAGGTTTTGTGCTTCACCTGTTACATGATTCTCCAAATGACGGAATTTTACTGCATCACTGTAGTCTTGATCGTGGATGCATTCCGTAAAAATTTCGTAGAATCGTAGCCAATGCCGGTAGTCTCCGTCAAACTTTGGAATTTCTACTGGTGGTATTACAAACGGAGGTGCAATCGCGAGTTTTTGTGTTGATGCTGAAGTTGACTTCGATTCTTCGCTCAAAAACGAAAAATATTCTGCTCGTACAACCTGAAATCTGTCATCGGTGTGATCATCATTTTTTATGGCTGGTTCCAGGTCGATGAGATCATGGTATCCCGTGACGATTTCCTTCCATAGCTCCTTCATGTGTTGTCTGACGTGTGTGGACACTTCCCGTCCTTCGGTGCGGTTGCACAGCAAGTCTTCCATATCGTCTAATCGTCCTTCATGTCTTCGTTTTAATGATGTTAATCGAAGGTCTTCTCCTTCGTTTCCTCGTGATGCTTGTGCCTTTGGCTCGAGATTTTCGCCTGTTTTCCGGGGCCTTTGTGACGGGCCTGACACTGATGGGATTCCATCCGAAAATATTGCTTCATATTTTTTCACAAGCTCTTCTAGCGCTTTTGCCTTTGTGAAATACTCATTCTCAGGACTTAGTGCTAGCTCCTTGAGCTTGGCATCATTTTTTTTAAACTGGGTCCATGAGTGAGTGAGCTGTCTGAGTTTCTCTTCGAAGTATCCTCCCTTGAGTTTACGCTCTGCAGAGTCCTTAGTGAAGTTTCTTATTAGCCTTTGGATGACTATGTTGCTTTCAATTTGCTCATCAATGAGCATTTGGATTACGGGGTTTGATTCTGATCCCATTGTTGCAATGTATCTCTCCTCTCTCCCTTTTTTTTTTTTTTTTTTTTTTTTTTTTGAGTTAAATTGCGTTGAGGTTTGTGTTCAAGTTGTGATCCTAAAGGATCACGTCGGGGTCACCAAATGTTCGTCCGTAGAGCGTTATGCGGCAACTACGTCAAACCTGAACTCACGGGAGTAACGGTAGGTCCCGGAGTCGTAGTCAAAACCGTAAATAGTCCTGACTAAATTTACCTGGATTCTGCAAGGGACTGCTCGGGTTGGCCAGACGCTTGCTGTGATCAGGCATGAGTTGATGTGGCGTGCTTGAAGTCCTGGGGTGGTTTTCCTCAAGTACCGGTGGGATGGTGGTTCGGCGGATTCCTTATCGGCCGGTCCTACTGGCGGTCCGTTTCACGGGAGCAACACTCGAAGTAGGTTAGATAGTGCGGGGTCGGCTGGTGGTCCGGTTTTACGGTAGCAACACTCGAGCTAGACTGGTATGCCGCGAGATCTCCTCGTGGTCCGTTTCAAGGGAGCAACACTCGGAGTAATGATATGACGCGGGGTCTACTTGTGGTCCGGTTTTACGGTAGCAACACTAGAAGTAGACTGGTATGCCGCGGATTCTACTTGTGAACCGTTTTACACAGGATCACTAGAAGTAGGTTGATTTTAAGTGCCGTGGACACTGAGTAACGAGACGATTGACTCTGATTTCGGAACTCTCTTTATTTCAGAAGAATAACTCTTATATAAGATGCTAAATTATACATCATTAAATCTAAGAAAGGTCAAAGTTCTGGACGTGCTAAACTAAGGTTAATGCCAGGGTCACCCACCTGAGTCTGCTGACTCAGATTGGTTGTTCATGTACTGCTTGCGCATTTCGGCTTAGCTGGCTGGTTTTTACTTGCATCGGTCAGTCGGTCATTCTTCCCGCTGATATGCTGCTTCTGCTTTTGGCGCCGTCTATTAGTGCTGGGTTAATAGGTTGGATATAGTTTTATGCTTATTACTAATTGTTTAGAGGTGAGAAAATCGGTTAGTGGGTTTGTATATTGCGACTTGCTGATGCATATTGATTGGATCAAATTACTAAGTGTGCATATAGGGTAGTAGGTCTTGGCACTAGGTGCCAACATTCTCCCCCCCCATTGAGGTACTCAATAATAGGGGCTGTGCGTTGTTGTTGGACCGTCTTAGTGAACCGATGTGTACCCTTGCGCTAGAAAATATTGTGTATCTTAAAACTAATTACTAAAATCTAAAGTTACTACAAATTACAAACTACAAGTTACTACAATTTTGAATCATGTGGGTGAGATCTCTACCAACGATAATTCTATCCGACCTGTTGTCTCCTTCGCCTTGTTGCGCGCCCTCGTAACCATTCTCCTTGGGCATCCCATGAAGTACTACACCTTTTTTCTGGTTGGTCAGTGCGCATACAGGACTCTTGGTCCTCTCTTGACCTTGCTTCTTGCTCCCTTTCGGAGATGCATGTTACCCATGCCAGATAGGAGGTGACTTCTACTCCTTGAATTTCCTTGGTTACTGGCCCCTTCACTCTGTGCTCTTCAGTTGTGAGTTGACAACCTTGGGCTTGTGGATTGGGGTCCGTCTGCGGCTCTCCTTGTTGATCTTGTCGTGGCTCGTTAGCTTCTTGTTGATCCGCAATGAGTGGGGAACTATGTACTCTTCCGGATTTTACTATTTGCTCCTTGCCGATGCATGCAATCAAACTTTGTCGTGGCTCGTTAGCTTCCGGTGTCCAAGCCGTCGTATTACCGACGACTTGTTCTGCCTTGCTATTAGGAGCTGATGCCGGTCGCACTGGCCCCATCACAATCCATCCAAGCGCGGTATTTTTTAGTAGTGGTTGTCCTTCTCCCAAATATGTCTGTTGTGGCCTCATAAGCTGGGAGATGATTTCGGCGCCCAACAACAGATCAATATTCTGGGGCTGCGTAAATTCAGGATCGGCTAAGCGCAACTGAGGTGAGATATTTCTTGGCGCTTGAATAGGGTGGGATGGTTGATTGGGCATTATTTCCGGTAGTACAACGACGTTGATTTGATCTTCGAAGTCAGTGGTTAATGATTATAGGGTCACCACAGCCTTTTTTCCTAATCTTGTTGTTGTTCCTCCCAGTGCAGCGATGTTCAGGGTTGATGGCTCCAATTGTAGTCCAAGTGTGTCAGCCATCCTTCTGGTGATTATGTTAATCTGTGATCCAGAATCTAGGAGTGTGCGGCATTGCTGATGGGTTCCGGCTGGGCCATGTACTGCCACTTGGGCGGTTGGTAAAAGAACGGTGGGCTTATCTGTAAGCAGGGCTGTGGCTGAACACACCCATCGTGATGAACTGGATCGAAGTGGAGCCGCCGACGTATTTTTCTGCATTGTTACTTGACTGGTTGCCTGACGCTCAAGGTTTTCTAACATCTGCTTCAGAGATTGTCGATTGGTTGGATCGGTGACGGCTAGTTCTAGAGCTGACAGCGTGTGTGGATCCAATCTTTCCTCAATGATGTGTATCAAGATTGGGTCCCAGTTGTCTGTTGACACTTTGAGTGCGTCGAGTGTGGCGACCGTTCGGAGCACGGTATCATGTAAGCTGCGCAGCTGGTCCGCTGATCCATTTGTTCTGGGGTGTCCGAAAAGCTCTTGCTTCGCGGATTTAATCAACAGCCGTTCATTGTGGTATCGATTCTTTAGTCGTTGCCATGCATCCTGGTAACTGGTCTGTCCGCCAATCGACGTTGCGATTAGGTTTTGTGCTTCACCTGTTACATGATTCTCCAAATGACGGAATTTTACTGCATCACTGTAGTCTTGATCGTGGATGCATTCCGTAAAAATTTCGTAGAATCGTAGCCAATGCCGGTAGTCTCCGTCAAACTTTGGAATTTCTACTGGTGGTATTACAAACGGAGGTGCAATCGCGAGTTTTTGTGTTGATGCTGAAGTTGACTTCGATTCTTCGCTCAAAAACGAAAAATATTCTGCTCGTACAACCTGAAATCTGTCATCGGTGTGATCATCATTTTTTATGGCTGGTTCCAGGTCGATGAGATCATGGTATCCCGTGACGATTTCCTTCCATACCTCCTTCATGTGTTGTCTGACGTGTGTGGACACTTCCCGTCCTTCGGTGCGGTTGCACAGCAAGTCTTCCATATCGTCTAATCGTCCTTCATGTCTTCGTTTTAATGATGTTAATCGAAGGTCTTCTCCTTCGTTTCCTCGTGATGCTTGTGCCTTTGGCTCGAGATTTTCGCCTGTTTTCCGGGGCCTTTGTGACGGGCCTGACACTGATGGGATTCCATCCGAAAATATTGCTTCATATTTTTTCACAAGCTCTTCTAGCGCTTTTGCCTTTGTGAAATACTCATTCTCAGGACTTAGTGCTAGCTCCTTGAGCTTGGCATCATTTTTTTTAAACTGGGTCCATGAGTGAGTGAGCTGTCTGAGTTTCTCTTCGAAGTATCCTCCCTTGAGTTTACGCTCTGCAGAGTCCTTAGTGAAGTTTCTTATTAGCCTTTGGATGACTATGTTGCTTTCAATTTGCTCATCAATGAGCATTTGGATTACGGGGTTTGATTCTGATCCCATTGTTGCAATGTATCTCTCCTCTCTCCCTTTTTTTTTTTTTTTTTTTTTTTTTTGAGTTAAATTGCGTTGAGGTTTGTGTTCAAGTTGTGATCCTAAAGGATCACGTCGGGGTCACCAAATGTTCGTCCGTAGAGCGTTATGCGGCAACTACGTCAAACCTGAACTCACGGGAGTAACGGTAGGTCCCGGAGTCGTAGTCAAAACCGTAAATAGTCCTGACTAAATTTACCTGGATTCTGCAAGGGACTGCTCGGGTTGGCCAGACGCTTGCTGTGATCAGGCATGAGTTGATGTGGCGTGCTTGAAGTCCTGGGGTGGTTTTCCTCAAGTACCGGTGGGATGGTGGTTCGGCGGATTCCTTATCGGCCGGTCCTACTGGCGGTCCGTTTCACGGGAGCAACACTCGAAGTAGGTTAGATAGTGCGGGGTCGGCTGGTGGTCCGGTTTTACGGTAGCAACACTCGAGCTAGACTGGTATGCCGCGAGATCTCCTCGTGGTCCGTTTCAAGGGAGCAACACTCGGAGTAATGATATGACGCGGGGTCTACTTGTGGTCCGGTTTTACGGTAGCAACACTAGAAGTAGACTGGTATGCCGCGGATTCTACTTGTGAACCGTTTTACACAGGATCACTAGAAGTAGGTTGATTTTAAGTGCCGTGGACACTGAGTAACGAGACGATTGACTCTGATTTCGGAACTCTCTTTATTTCAGAAGAATAACTCTTATATAAGATGCTAAATTATACATCATTAAATCTAAGAAAGGTCAAAGTTCTGGACGTGCTAAACTAAGGTTAATGCCAGGGTCACCCACCTGAGTCTGCTGACTCAGATTGGTTGTTCATGTACTGCTTGCGCATTTCGGCTTAGCTGGCTGGTTTTTACTTGCATCGGTCAGTCGGTCATTCTTCCCGCTGATATGCTGCTTCTGCTTTTGGCGCCGTCTATTAGTGCTGGGTTAATAGGTTGGATATAGTTTTATGCTTATTACTAATTGTTTAGAGGTGAGAAAATCGGTTAGTGGGTTTGTATATTGCGACTTGCTGATGCATATTGATTGGATCAAATTACTAAGTGTGCATATAGGGTAGTAGGTCTTGGCACTAGGTGCCAACATTCTCCCCCCCCATTGAGGTACTCAATAATAGGGGCTGTGCGTTGTTGTTGGACCGTCTTAGTGAACCGATGTGTACCCTTGCGCTAGAAAATATTGTGTATCTTAAAACTAATTACTAAAATCTAAAGTTACTACAAATTACAAACTACAAGTTACTACAATTTTGAATCATGTGGGTGAGATCTCTACCAACGATAATTCTATCCGACCTGTTGTCTCCTTCGCCTTGTTGCGCGCCCTCGTAACCATTCTCCTTGGGCATCCCATGAAGTACTACACCTTTTTTCTGGTTGGTCAGTGCGCATACAGGACTCTTGGTCCTCTCTTGACCTTGCTTCTTGCTCCCTTTCGGAGATGCATGTTACCCATGCCAGATAGGAGGTGACTTCTACTCCTTGAATTTCCTTGGTTACTGGCCCCTTCACTCTGTGCTCTTCAGTTGTGAGTTGACAACCTTGGGCTTGTGGATTGGGGTCCGTCTGCGGCTCTCCTTGTTGATCTTGTCGTGGCTCGTTAGCTTCTTGTTGATCCGCAATGAGTGGGGAACTATGTACTCTTCCGGATTTTACTATTTGCTCCTTGCCGATGCATGCAATCAAACTTTGTCGTGGCTCGTTAGCTTCCGGTGTCCAAGCCGTCGTATTACCGACGACTTGTTCTGCCTTGCTATTAGGAGCTGATGCCGGTCGCACTGGCCCCATCACAATCCATCCAAGCGCGGTATTTTTTAGTAGTGGTTGTCCTTCTCCCAAATATGTCTGTTGTGGCCTCATAAGCTGGGAGATGATTTCGGCGCCCAACAACAGATCAATATTCTGGGGCTGCGTAAATTCAGGATCGGCTAAGCGCAACTGAGGTGAGATATTTCTTGGCGCTTGAATAGGGTGGGATGGTTGATTGGGCATTATTTCCGGTAGTACAACGACGTTGATTTGATCTTCGAAGTCAGTGGTTAATGATGATAGGGTCACCACAGCCTTTTTTCCTAATCTTGTTGTTGTTCCTCCCAGTGCAGCGATGTTCAGGGTTGATGGCTCCAATTGTAGTCCAAGTGTGTCAGCCATCCTTCTGGTGATTATGTTAATCTGTGATCCAGAATCTAGGAGTGTGCGGCATTGCTGATGGGTTCCGGCTGGGCCATGTACTGCCACTTGGGCGGTTGGTAAAAGAACGGTGGGCTTATCTGTAAGCAGGGCTGTGGCTGAACACACCCATCGTGATGAACTGGATCGAAGTGGAGCCGCCGACGTATTTTTCTGCATTGTTACTTGACTGGTTGCCTGACGCTCAAGGTTTTCTAACATCTGCTTCAGAGATTGTCGATTGGTTGGATCGGTGACGGCTAGTTCTAGAGCTGACAGCGTGTGTGGATCCAATCTTTCCTCAATGATGTGTATCAAGATTGGGTCCCAGTTGTCTGTTGACACTTTGAGTGCGTCGAGTGTGGCGACCGTTCGGAGCACGGTATCATGTAAGCTGCGCAGCTGGTCCGCTGATCCATTTGTTCTGGGGTGTCCGAAAAGCTCTTGAATCGCGGATTTAATCAACAGCCGTTCATTGTGGTATCGATTCTTTAGTCGTTGCCATGCATCCTGGTAACTGGTCTGTCCGCCAATCGACGTTGCGATTAGGTTTTGTGCTTCACCTGTTACATGATTCTCCAAATGACGGAATTTTACTGCATCACTGTAGTCTTGATCGTGGATGCATTCCGTAAAAATTTCGTAGAATCGTAGCCAATGCCGGTAGTCTCCGTCAAACTTTGGAATTTCTACTGGTGGTATTACAAACGGAGGTGCAATCGCGAGTTTTTGTGTTGATGCTGAAGTTGACTTCGATTCTTCGCTCAAAAACGAAAAATATTCTGCTCGTACAACCTGAAATCTGTCATCGGTGTGATCATCATTTTTTATGGCTGGTTCCAGGTCGATGAGATCATGGTATCCCGTGACGATTTCCTTCCATACCTCCTTCATGTGTTGTCTGACGTGTGTGGACACTTCCCGTCCTTCGGTGCGGTTGCACAGCAAGTCTTCCATATCGTCTAATCGTCCTTCATGTCTTCGTTTTAATGATGTTAATCGAAGGTCTTCTCCTTCGTTTCCTCGTGATGCTTGTGCCTTTGGCTCGAGATTTTCGCCTGTTTTCCGGGGCCTTTGTGACGGGCCTGACACTGATGGGATTCCATCCGAAAATATTGCTTCATATTTTTTCACAAGCTCTTCTAGCGCTTTTGCCTTTGTGAAATACTCATTCTCAGGACTTAGTGCTAGCTCCTTGAGCTTGGCATCATTTTTTTTAAACTGGGTCCATGAGTGAGTGAGCTGTCTGAGTTTCTCTTCGAAGTATCCTCCCTTGAGTTTACGCTCTGCAGAGTCCTTAGTGAAGTTTCTTATTAGCCTTTGGATGACTATGTTGCTTTCAATTTGCTCATCAATGAGCATTTGGATTACGGGGTTTGATTCTGATCCCATTGTTGCAATGTATCTCTCCTCTCTCCCTTTTTTTTTTTTTTTTTTTTTTTTTTTGAGTTAAATTGCGTTGAGGTTTGTGTTCAAGTTGTGATCCTAAAGGATCACGTCGGGGTCACCAAATGTTCGTCCGTAGAGCGTTATGCGGCAACTACGTCAAACCTGAACTCACGGGAGTAACGGTAGGTCCCGGAGTCGTAGTCAAAACCGTAAATAGTCCTGACTAAATTTACCTGGATTCTGCAAGGGACTGCTCGGGTTGGCCAGACGCTTGCTGTGATCAGGCATGAGTTGATGTGGCGTGCTTGAAGTCCTGGGGTGGTTTTCCTCAAGTACCGGTGGGATGGTGGTTCGGCGGATTCCTTATCGGCCGGTCCTACTGGCGGTCCGTTTCACGGGAGCAACACTCGAAGTAGGTTAGATAGTGCGGGGTCGGCTGGTGGTCCGGTTTTACGGTAGCAACACTCGAGCTAGACTGGTATGCCGCGAGATCTCCTCGTGGTCCGTTTCAAGGGAGCAACACTCGGAGTAATGATATGACGCGGGGTCTACTTGTGGTCCGGTTTTACGGTAGCAACACTAGAAGTAGACTGGTATGCCGCGGATTCTACTTGTGAACCGTTTTACACAGGATCACTAGAAGTAGGTTGATTTTAAGTGCCGTGGACACTGAGTAACGAGACGATTGACTCTGATTTCGGAACTCTCTTTATTTCAGAAGAATAACTCTTATATAAGATGCTAAATTATACATCATTAAATCTAAGAAAGGTCAAAGTTCTGGACGTGCTAAACTAAGGTTAATGCCAGGGTCACCCACCTGAGTCTGCTGACTCAGATTGGTTGTTCATGTACTGCTTGCGCATTTCGGCTTAGCTGGCTGGTTTTTACTTGCATCGGTCAGTCGGTCATTCTTCCCGCTGATATGCTGCTTCTGCTTTTGGCGCCGTCTATTAGTGCTGGGTTAATAGGTTGGATATAGTTTTATGCTTATTACTAATTGTTTAGAGGTGAGAAAATCGGTTAGTGGGTTTGTATATTGCGACTTGCTGATGCATATTGATTGGATCAAATTACTAAGTGTGCATATAGGGTAGTAGGTCTTGGCACTAGGTGCCAACAACCTCCTCCAGCAGCCAGCCGGGTCGCCTCCTCCAGGTTAGGGGCAGGGGCCAGCCAGGTCGCCTCCTCCAGGTAAAGGGCAGCAGCAAGCCAGGTCACCTCCTCCAGCAGCCAGCCAGGTCGCCTCCTCCAGTCGCCGGCCAGGTCGCCTCCTCCCGGTCAGTGGCAGGGGCCAGCCAGGTCACCTCCTCCAGCAGCCGGCCAGGTCGCCTCCTCCAGTCGCCGGCCAGGTCGCCTCCCCCAGGCTAGGGGCAGGGGCCAGCCAGGTCACCTCCTCCAGCAGCCAGCCGGGTCGCCTCCTCCAGGTTAGGGGCAGGGGCCAGCCAGGTCGCCTCCTCCAGGTAAGGGGCAGCAGCAACCCAGGTCACCTCATCCAGCAGCCAGCCAGGTCGCCTCCTCCAGTCGCCGGCCAGGTCGCCTCCTCCCGGTCAGTGGCAGGGGCCAGCCAGGTCACCTCCTCCAGCAGCCGGCCAGGTCGCCTCCTCCAGTCGCCGGCCAGGTCGCCTCCCCCAGGCTAGGGGCAGCAGCAAGCCAGGTCACCTCCTCCAGCAGCCAGCCAGGTCGCCTCCTCCAGGTCAGTGGCAGGGGCCAGCCAGGTCACCTCCTCCAGCACCCAGCCAGGTCACCTCCTCCAGCAGCCAGCCAGGTCGCCTCCTCCAGGTTAGGGGTAGGTGGTTGCGCCTCCTCCAGTCGCCGGCCAGGTCCCCTCCTCAAGTTTAGGGGCAGGGGCCAGCCAGGTCACCTCCTCCAGCAGCCAGCCGGGTCGCCTCCTCCAGGTTAGGGGCAGGGGCCAGCCAGGTCGCCTCCTCCAGGTAAGGGGCAGCAGCAACCCAGGTCACCTCATCCAGCAGCCAGTCAGGTCGCCTCCCCCAGGTTAGGGGCAGGGGTGTGCGCCTACTCCAGCAGCCGGCCAGGTCGCCTCCACCAGGTCAAGGGCAGGGGGTTGCGCCTCCTCCAGCAGCCAGCCAGGTGAAGGGCAGGGGGTTGCGTCCCCTCCAGCAGCCGGCCAGGTCGCCTCCTCCAGGTTAGGGGCAGGGGCCAGCCAGGTCACCTCCTCCAGCAGCCAGCCGGGTCGCCTCCTCCAGGTTAAGGGCAGGGGCCAGCCAGGTCGCCTCCTCCAGGTAAGGGGCAGCAGCAATCCAGGTCACCTCCTCCAGCAGCCAGCCAGGTCGCCTCCCCCAGGTTAGGGGCAGGGTCCAGCCAGGTCGCCTCCTCCAGCACCCAGCCAGGTCGCCTCCTTCAGGTTAGGGGCAGGGGCCAGTCATGACACCTCCTTCAGTAGCCAGCCAGGTCGACTCCTCCAGGTTAGGGGCAGGGGCCAGCCAGGTCGCCTCCTCCAGGTAAGGGGCAGCAGCCAGCCACGTCACCTCCTTCAGCAGCCAGCCAGGTCGCCTGCTCCAGGTTAGGGGCAGGGGCCAGCCAGGTCACCTCCTCCAGCAGCCAGCCAGGTCGCCTCCTGCCGGCCAGGGACAGGGGCAGGGGTGTGCGCTTCCTCCAGCAGCCGGCCAGGTCGCCTCCTCCAGGTCAGTGGCAGGGGCCAGCCAGGTCACCTCCTCCAGCAGCCGGCCAGGTCGCCTCCTCCAGTCGCCGGCCAGGTCGCCTCCTCCAGTCGCCGGCCAGGTCGCCTCCCCCAGGTTAGGGGCAGGGGCCAGCCAGGTCACCTCCTCCAGCAGCCAGGTCGCCTCCTCCAGCACCCAGCCAGGTCGTTAGGGGCAGGGGCCAGCCAGGTCACCTCCTCCAGCATCCAGCCAGGTCGCCACCTCCAGGGTAGGGGCAGGGGCCAGCCAGGTCGCCTCCTCCAGGTAAGGGGCAGCAGCAAGCCAGGTCACCTCCTCCAGCAGCCAGCCAGGTCGCCTGCTCCAGAATAGGGGCAGGGGCCAGCCAGGTCACCTCCTCCAGCAGCCGGCCAGGTCGCCTCCTCCAGGTTAGGGGCAGGGGCCAGCCAGGTCACCTCCTCCAGCAGCCAGCCAGGTCGCCTCCTCCAGGTTAGGGGCAGGTGGTTGCGCCTCTTCCAGTCGCCGGCCAGGTCGCCTCCTCCAGTTTAGGGGCAGGGGCCAGCCAGGTCACCTCCTCCAGCAGCCAGCCGTGTCGCCTCCTCCAGGTTAGGGGCAGGGGCCGGCCAGGTCGCCTCCTCCAGTTTAGGGGCAGGGGCCAGCCAGGTCACCTCCTCCAGCAGCCAGCCGTGTCGCCTCCTCCAGGTTAGGGGCAGGGGCCAGCCAGGTCGCCTCCTCCAGGTAAGGGGCAGCAACAAGCCAGGTCACCTCCTCCAGCAGCCAGCCAGGTCGCCTGCTCCAGGTTAGGGGCAGCAGCCAGCCACGTCACCTCCTTCAGCAGCCAGCCAGGTCGCCTGCTCCAGGTTAGGGGCAGGGGCCAGCCAGGTCACCTCCTCCAGCAGCCAGCCAGGTCGCCTCC
This sequence comes from Drosophila ananassae, assembly GCF_017639315.1. Classification (NCBI taxonomy): domain Eukaryota; kingdom Metazoa; phylum Arthropoda; class Insecta; order Diptera; family Drosophilidae; genus Drosophila; species Drosophila ananassae. The sequence continues at coordinate 155,684 of NW_025319133.1, forward strand.
TCCAGTCGCCGGCCAGGTCGCCTCCTGTCGGCCTGGGACAGGGACAGGGGTGTGTGCCTCCTCCAGCAGCCGGCCAGGTCGCCTCCTCCAGGACAGTGGCAGGGGCCAGCCAGGTCACCTCCTCCAGCAGCCGGCCAGGTCGCCTCCTCCAGTCGCCGGCCAGGTCGCCTCCCCCAGGTTAGGGGCAGGGGCCAGCCAGGTCACCTGCTCCAGCACCCAGCCAGGTCGCCTCCTCCAGCACCCAGCCAGGTCGTTAGGGGCAGGGGCCAGCCAGGTCACCTCCTCCAGCAGCCAGCCGGGTCGCCTCCTCCAGGTTAGGGGCTGGGGCCAGCCAGGTCGCCTCCTCCAGGTAAGGGGCAGCAGCAAGCCAGGTCACCTCCTCCAGTAGCCAGCCAGGTCGCCTCCTCCAGTCGCCGGCCTGGTCGCCTCCTCCAGGTCAGTGGCAGGGGCCAGCCAGGTCACCTCCTCCAGCAGCCGGCCAGGTCGCCTCCTCCAGTCGCAGGCCAGGTCGCCTCCCCCAGGTTAGGGGCAGGGGCCAGCCAGGTCACCTCCTTCAGCAGCCAGCCAGGTCGCCTCCTCCAGCACCCAGCCAGGTCGTTAGGGGCAGGGGCCAGCCAGGTCACCTCCTCCAGCAGCCAGCCAGGTCGCCTCCTCCAGGGTAGGGGCAGGGGCCAGCCAGGTCGCCTCCTCCAGGTAAGGGGCAGCAGCCATCCACGTCACCTCCTCCAGCAGCCAGCCAGGTTGCCTGCTCCAGGTTAGGGGCAGGGGCCAGGCAGGTCACCTCCTCCAGCAGCCGGTCAGGTCGCCTCCACCAGGTCAGGGGCAGGTGGTTGCGCCTCCTCCAGTCGCCGGCCAGGTCGCCCCCTCCAGGTTAGGGGCAGGGGCCAGCCAGGTCGCCTCCTCCAGGTAAGGGGCAGCAGCAACCCAGGTCACCTCCTCCAGCAGCCAGTCAGGTCGCCTCCCCCAGGTTAGGGGCAGGGGTGTGCGCCTACTCCAGCAGCCGGCCAGGTCGCCTCCACCAGGTCATGGGCAGGGGGTTGCGCCTCCTCCAGCAGCCAGCCAGGTCAAGGGCAGGGGGTTGCGTCCCCTCCAACAGCCGGCCAGGTCGCCTCCTCCAGGTTAGGGGCAGGGGCCAGCCAGGTCACCTCCTCCAGCAGCCAGCCGGGTCGCCTCCTCCAGGTTAAGGGCAGGGGCCAGCCAGGTCGCCTCCTCCAGGTAAGGGGCAGCAGCAAGCCAGGTCACCTCCTCCAGTAGCCAGCCAGGTCGCCTCCTCCAGTCGCCGGCCTGGTCGCCTCCTCCAGGTCAGTGGCAGGGGCCAGCCAGGTCACCTCCTCCAGCAGCCGGCCAGGTCGCCTCCTCCAGTCGCAGGCCAGGTCGCCTCCCCCAGGTTAGGGGCAGGGGCCAGCCAGGTCACCTCCTTCAGCAGCCAGCCAGGTCGCCTCCTCCAGCACCCAGCCAGGTCGTTAGGGGCAGGGGCCAGCCAGGTCACCTCCTCCAGCAGCCAGCCAGGTCGCCTCCTCCAGGGTAGGGGCAGGGGCCAGCCAGGTCGCCTCCTCCAGGTAAGGGGCAGCAGCCATCCACGTCACCTCCTCCAGCAGCCAGCCAGGTTGCCTGCTCCAGGTTAGGGGCAGGGGCCAGGCAGGTCACCTCCTCCAGCAGCCGGTCAGGTCGCCTCCACCAGGTCAGGGGCAGGTGGTTGCGCCTCCTCCAGTCGCCGGCCAGGTCGCCCCCTCCAGGTTAGGGGCAGGGGCCAGCCAGGTCGCCTCCTCCAGGTAAGGGGCAGCAGCAACCCAGGTCACCTCCTCCAGCAGCCAGTCAGGTCGCCTCCCCCAGGTTAGGGGCAGGGGTGTGCGCCTACTCCAGCAGCCGGCCAGGTCGCCTCCACCAGGTCATGGGCAGGGGGTTGCGCCTCCTCCAGCAGCCAGCCAGGTCAAGGGCAGGGGGTTGCGTCCCCTCCAACAGCCGGCCAGGTCGCCTCCTCCAGGTTAGGGGCAGGGGCCAGCCAGGTCACCTCCTCCAGCAGCCAGCCGGGTCGCCTCCTCCAGGTTAGGGGCAGGGGCCAGCCAGGTCGCCTCCTCCAGGTAAGGGGCAGCAGCTAGCCAGGTCACCTCCTCCACCAGCCAGCCAGGTCGCCTCCCCCAGGTTAGGGGCAGGGTCCAGCCAGGTCGCCTCCTCCAGCACCCAGCCAGGTCACCTCCTCCAGCACCCAGCCTGGTCGCCTCCTCCAGCACCCAGCCAGGTCGCCTCCTTCAGGTTAGGGGCAGGGGCCAGTCATGACACCTCCTTCAGTAGCCAGCCAGGTCGACTCCTCCAGGTTAGGGGCAGGGGCCAGCCAGGTCACCTCCTCCAGCAGCCAGCCAGGTCGCCTCCTGCCGGCCAGGGACAGGGGCAGGGGTGTGCGCTTCCTCCAGCAGCCGGCCAGGTCGCCTCCTCCAGGTCAGTGGCAGGGGCCAGCCAGGTCACCTCCTCCAGCAGCCGGCCAGGTCGCCTCCTCCAGTCGCCGGCCAGGTCGCCTCCCCCAGGTTAGGGGCAGGGGCCAGCCAGGTCACCTCCTCCAGCAGCCAGGTCGCCTCCTCCAGCACCCAGCCAGGTCGTTAGGGGCAGGGGCCAGCCAGGTCACCTCCTCCAGCAGCCAGCCAGGTCGCCTCCTCCAGGTTAGGGGCAGGTGGTTGCGCCTCTTCCAGTCGCCGGCCAGGTCGCCTCCTCCAGTTTAGGGGCAGGGGCCAGCCAGGTCACCTCCTAAAGCAGCCAGCCGTGTCGCCTCCTCCAGGTTAGGGGCAGGGGCCAGCCAGGTCGCCTCCTCCAGGTAAGGGGCAGCAGCAAGCCAGGTCACCTCTTCCAGCAGCCAGCCAGGTCGCCTGCTCCAGGTTAGGGGCAGCAGCCAGCCACGTCACCTCCTTCAGCAGCCAGCCAGGTCGCCTGCTCCAGGTTAGGGGCAGGGGCCAGCCAGGTCACCTCCTCCAGCAGCCAGCCAGGTCGCCTCCTCCAGTCGCCGGCCAGGTCGCCTCCTGTCGGCCTGGGACAGGGGCAGGGGTGTGTGCCTCCTCCAGCAGCCGGCCAGGTCGCCTCCTCCAGGTCAGTGGCAGGGGCCAGCCAGGTCACCTCCTCCAGCAGCCGGCCAGGTCGCCTCCTCCAGTCGCCGGCCAGGTCGCCTCCCCCAGGTTAGGGGCAGGGGCCAGCCAGGTCACCTGCTCCAGCAGCCAGCCAGGTCGCCTCCTCCAGCACCCAGCCAGGTCGTTAGGGGCAGGGGCCAGCCAGGTCACCTCCTCCAGCAGCCAGCCGGGTCGCCTCCTCCAGGTTAGGGGCAGGGGCCAGCCAGGTCGCCTCCTCCAGGTAAGGGGCAGCAGCAAGCCAGGTCACCTCCTCCAGTAGCCAGCCAGGTCGCCTCCTCCAGGTCAGTGGCAGGGGCCAGCCAGGTCACCTCCTCCAGCAGCCGGCCAGGTCGCCTCCTCCAGTCGCAGGCCAGGTCGCCTCCCCCAGGTTAGGGGCAGGGGCCAGCCAGGTCACCTCCTCCAGCAGCCAGCCAGGTCGCCTCCTCCAGGGTAGGGGCAGGGGCCAGCCAGGTCGCCTCCTCCAGGTAAGGGGCAGCAGCCATCCACGTCACCTCCTCCAGCAGCCAGCCAGGTTGCCTGCTCCAGGTTAGGGGCAGGGGCCAGCCAGGTCACCTCCTCCAGCAGCCGGCCAGGTCGCCTCTTCCAGTCGCCGGCCAGGTCGCCGCCGGCCAGGTTAGGGGCAGGGGTGTGCGCCTACTCCAGCAGCCGGCCAGGTCGCCTCCACCAGGTCATGGGCAGGGGGTTGCGCCTCCTCCAGCAGCCAGCCAGGTCAAGGGCAGGGGGTTGCGTCCCCTCCAACATCTGGCCAGGTCGCCTCCTCCAGGTTAGGGGCAGGGGCCAGCCAGGTCACCTCCTCCAGCAGCCAGCCAGGTCGCCTCCTCCAGGGTAGGGGCAGGGGCCAGCCAGGTCGCCTCCTCCAGGTAAGGGGCAGCAGCAAGCCAGGTCACCTCCTCCAGGTTAGGGGCAGGTGGTTGCGCCTCTTCCAGTCGCCGGCCAGGTCGCCTCCTCCAGTTTAGGGGCAGGGGCCAGCCAGGTCACCTCCTCCAGCAGCCAGCCGTGTCGCCTCCTCCAGGTTAGGGGCAGGGGCCAGCCAGGTCGCCTCCTCCAGGTAAGGGGCAGCAGCAAGCCAGGTCACCTCCTCCAGCAGCCAGCCAGGTCGCCTGCTCCAGGTTAGGGGCAGCAGCCAGCCACGTCACCTCCTTCAGCAGCCAGCCAGGTCGCCTGCTCCAGGTTAGGGGCAGGGGCCAGCCAGGTCACCTCCTCCAGCAGCCAGCCAGGTCGCCTCCTCCAGTCGCCGGCCAGGTCGCCTCCTGTCGGCCTGGGACAGGGGCAGGGGTGTGTGCCTCCTCCAGCAGCCGGCCAGGTCGCCTCCTCCAGGTCAGTGGCAGGGGCCAGCCAGGTCACCTCCTCCAGCAGCCGGCCAGGTCGCCTCCTCCAGTCGCCGGCCAGGTCGCCTCCCCCAGGTTAGGGGCAGGGGCCAGCCAGGTCACCTGCTCCAGCAGCCAGCCAGGTCGCCTCCTCCAGCACCCAGCCAGGTCGTTAGGGGCAGGGGCCACCCAGGTCACCTCCTCCAGCAGCCAGCCGGGTCGCCTCCTCCAGGTTAGGGGCAGGGGCCAGCCAGGTCGCCTCCTCCAGGTAAGGGGCAGCAGCAAGCCAGGTCACCTCCTCCAGTAGCCAGCCAGGTCGCCTCCTCCAGTCGCAGGCCAGGTCGCCTCCCCCAGGTTAGGGGCAGGGGCCAGCCAGGTCACCTCCTTCAGAAGCCAGCCATGTCGCCTCCTCCAGCACCCAGCCAGGTCGTTAGGGGCAGGGGCCAGCCAGGTCACCTCCTCCAGCAGCCAGCCAGGTCGCCTCCTCCAGGGTAGGGGCAGGGGCAGGGGCCAGCCAGGTCGCCTCCTCCAGGTAAGGGGCAGCAGCCATCCACGTCACCTCCTCCAGCAGCCAGCCAGGTTGCCTGCTCCAGGTTAGGGGCAGGGGCCAGCCAGGTCACCTCCTCCAGCAGCCGGCCAGGTCGCCTCCACCAGGTCAGGGGCAGGTGGTTGCGCCTCCTCCAGTCGCCGGCCAGGTCGCCCCCTCCAGGTTAGGGGCAGGGGCCAGCCAGGTCGCCTCCTCCAGGTAAGGGGCAGCAGCCATCCACGTCACCTCCTCCAGCAGCCAGCCAGGTTGCCTGCTCCAGGTTAGGGGCAGGGGCCAGCCAGATCACCTCCTCGAGCAGCCAGCCAGGTCGCCTCCTCCAGGTTAGGGGCAGGGGCCAGCCAGGTCGCCTCCTCCAGGTAAGGGGCAGCAGCCAGCCACGTCACCTCCTCCAGCAGCCAGCCAGGTCGCCTCCTCCAGTCGCCGGCCAGGTCGCCTCCTGCCGGCCAGGGACAGGGGCAGGGGTGTGCGCCTCCTCCAGCAGCCGGCCATGTCGCCTCCTCCAGGTCAGTGGCAGGGGCCAGCCAGGTCACCTCCTCCAGCAGCCGGCCAGGTCGCCGGCCAGGTCGCCTCCCCCAGGTTAGGGGCAGGGGCCAGCCAGGTCACCTCCTCCAGCACCCAGCCAGGTCGTTAGGGGCAGGGGCCAGCCAGGTCACCTCCTCCAGCAGCCAGCCGGGTCGCCTCCTCCAGGTTAGGGGCAGGGGCCAGCCAGGTCGCCTCCTCCAGGTAAGGGGCAGCAGCAGGCCAGGTCACCTCCTCCAGCAGCCAGCCAGGTCGCCTCCTCCAGTCGCCGGCCAGGTCGCCTCCTCCAGGTCAGTGGCAGGGGCCAGCCAGGTCACCTCCTCCAGCAGCCGGCCAGGTCGCCTCCTCCAGTCGCCGGCCAGGTCGCCTCCCCCAGGTTAGGGGCAGGGGCCAGCCAGGTCACCTCCTCCAGCACCCAGCCAGGTCGTTAGGGGCAGGGGCCAGCCAGGTCACCTCCTCCAGCAGCCAGCCGGGTCGCCTCCTCCAGGTTAGGGGCAGGGGCCAGCCAGGTCGCCTCCTCCAGGTAAGGGGCAGCAGCAAGCCAGGTCACCTCCTCCAGCAGCCAGCCAGGTCGCCTCCTCCAGTCGCCGGCCAGGTCGCCTCCTCCAGGTCAGTGGCAGGGGCCAGCCAGGTCACCTCCTCCAGCAGCCGGCCAGGTCGCCTCTTCCAGTCGCCGGCCAGGTCGCCTCCTCCAGTTTAGGGGCAGGGGCCAGCCAGGTCACCTCCTCCAGCAGCCAGCCGTGTCGCCTCCTGCAGGTTAGGGGCAGGGGCCCGCCAGGTCGCCTCCTCCAGGTAAGGGGCAGGGGCCAGCCAGGTCACCTCCTCCAGCAGCCAGCCAGGTCGCCTCCTGCCGGCCAGGGACAGGGGCAGGGGTGTGCGCTTCCTCCAGCAGCCGGCCAGGTCGCCTCCTCCAGGTCAGTGGCAGGGGCCAGCCAGGTAACCTCCTCCAGCAGCCGGCCAGGTCGCCTCCTCCAGTCGCCGGCCAGGTCGCCTCCCCCAGGTTAGGGGCAGGGGCCAGCCAGGTCACCTCCTCCAACAGCCAGGTCGCCTCCTCCAGCACCCAGCCAGGTCGTTAGGGGCAGGGGTCAGCCAGGTCACCTCCTCCAGCAGGCAGCCAGGTCGCCTCCTCCAGGGTAGGGGCAGGGGCCAGCCAGGTCGCCTCCTCCAGGTAAGGGGCAGCAGCAAGCCAGGTCACCTCCTCCAGGTTAGGGGCAGGTGGTTGCGCCTCTTCCAGTCGCCGGCCAGGTCGCCTCCTCCAGTTTAGGGGCAGGGGCCAGCCAGGTCACCTCCTCCAGCAGCCAGCCGTGTCGCCTCCTCCAGGTTAGGGGCAGGGGCCAGCCAGGTCGCCTCCTCCAGGTAAGGGGCAGCAGCAAGCCAGGTCACCTCCTCCAGCAGCCAGCCAGGTCGCCTGCTCCAGGTTAGGGGCAGCAGCCAGCCACGTCACCTCCTTCAGCAGCCAGCCAGGTCGCCTGCTCCAGGTTAGGGGCAGGGGCCAGCCAGGTCACCTCCTCCAGCAGCCAGCCAGGTCGCCTCCTCCAGTCGCCGGCCAGGTCGCCTCCTGTCGGCCTGGGACAGGGGCAGGGGTGTGTGCCTCCTCCAGCAGCCGGCCAGGTCGCCTCCTCCAGGTCAGTGGCAGGGGCCAGCCAGGTCACCTCCTCCAGCAGCCGGCCAGGTCGCCTCCTCCAGTCGCCGGCCAGGTCGCCTCCCCCAGGTTAGGGGCAGGGGCCAGCCAGGTCACCTGCTCCAGCAGCCAGCCAGGTCGCCTCCTCCAGCACCCAGCCAGGTCGTTAGGGGCAGGGGCCAGCCAGGTCACCTCCTCCAGCAGCCAGCCGGGTCGCCTCCTCCAGGTTAGGGGCAGGGGCCAGCCAGGTCGCCTCCTCCAGGTAAGGGGCAGCAGCAAGCCAGGTCACCTCCTCCAGTAGCCAGCCAGGTCGCCTCCTCCAGGTCAGTGGCAGGGGCCAGCCAGGTCACCTCCTCCAGCAGCCACCCAGGTCGCCTCCTCCAGGGTAGGGGCAGGGGCCAGCCAGGTCGCCGCCTCCAGGTAAGGGGCAGCAGCCATCCACGTCACCTCCTCCAGCAGCCAGCCAGGTTGCCTGCTCCAGGTTAGGGGCAGGGGCCAGCCAGGTCACCTCCTCCAGCAGCCGGCCAGGTCGCCTCCACCAGGTCAGGGGCAGGTGGTTGCGCCTCCTCCAGTCGCCGGCCAGGTCGCCCCCTCCAGGTTAGGGGCAGGGGCCAGCCAGGTCGCCTCCTCCAGGTAAGGGGCAGCAGCCATCCACGTCACCTCCTCCAGCAGCCAGCCAGGTTGCCTGCTCCAGGTTAGGGGCAGGGGCCAGCCAGATCACCTCCTCGAGCAGCCAGCCAGGTCGCCTCCTCCAGGTTAGGGGCAGGGGCCAGCCAGGTCGCCTCCTCCAGGTAAGGGGCAGCAGCCAGCCACGTCACCTCCTCCAGCAGCCAGCCAGGTCGCCTCCTGCCGGCCAGGGACAGGGGCAGGGGTGTGCGCCTCCTCCAGCTGCCGGCCAGGTCGCCTCCTCCAGTCGCCGGCCAGGTCGCCTCCCCCAGGTTAGGGGCAGGGGCCAGCCAGGTCACCTCCTCCAGCACCCAGCCAGGTCGTTAGGGGCAGGGGCCAGCCAGGTCACCTCCTCCAGCAGCCAGCCGGGTCGCCTCCTCCAGGTTAGGGGCAGGGGCCAGCCAGGTCGCCTCCTCCAGGTAAGGGGCAGCAGCAAGCCAGGTCACCTCCTCCAGCAGCCAGCCAGGTCGCCTCCTCCAGTCGCCGGCCAGGTCGCCTCCTCCAGGTCAGTGGCAGGGGCCAGCCAGGTCACCTCCTCCAGCAGCCGGCCAGGTCGCCTCTTCCAGTCGCCGGCCAGGTCGCCTCCTCCAGTTTAGGGGCAGGGGCCAGCCAGGTCACCTCCTCCAGCAGCCAGCCGTGTCGCCTCCTCCAGGTTAGGGGCAGGGGCCCGCCAGGTCGCCTCCTCCAGGTAAGGGGCAGCAGCAAGCCAGGTCACCTCCTCCAGCAGCCAGCCAGGTCGCCTGCTCCAGGTTAGGGGCAGCAGCCAGCCACGTCACCTCCTTCAGCAGCCAGCCAGGTCGCCTGCTCCAGGTTAGGGGCAGGGGCCAGCCAGGTCACCTCCTCCAGCAGCCAGCCAGGTCGCCTCCTCCAGTCGCCGGCCAGGTCGCCTCCTGTCGGCCTGGGACAGGGGCAGGGGTGTGTGCCTCCTCCAGCAGCCGGCCAGGTCGCCTCCTCCTGGTCAGTGGCAGGGGCCAGCCAGGTCACCTCCTCCAGCAGCCGGCCAGGTCGCCTCCTCCAGTCGCCGGCCAGGTCGCCTCCCCCAGGTTAGGGGCAGGGGCCAGCCAGGTCACCTGCTCCAGCAGCCAGCCAGGTCGCCTCCTCCAGCACCCAGCCAGGTCGTTAGGGGCAGGGGCCAGCCAGGTCACCTCCTCCAGCAGCCAGCCGGGTCGCCTCCTCCAGGTTAGGGTCAGGGGCCAGCCAGGTCGCCTCCTCCAGGTAAGGGGCAGCAGCAAGCCAGGTCACCTCCTCCAGTAGCCAGCCAGGTCGCCTCCTCCAGTCGCCGGCCAGGTCGCCTCCTCCAGGTCAGTGGCAGGGGCCAGCCAGGTCACCTCCTCCAGCAGCCGGCCAGGTCGCCTCCTCCAGTCGCAGGCCAGGTCGCCTCCCCCAGGTTAGGGGCAGGGGCCAGCCAGGTCACCTCCTTCAGCAGCCAGCCAGGTCGCCTCCTCCAGCACCCAGCCAGGTCGTTAGGGGCAGGGGCCAGCCAGGTCACCTCCTCCAGCAGCCAGCCAGGTCGCCTCCTCCAGGGTAGGGGCAGGGGCCAGCCAGGTCGCCTCCTCCAGGTAAGGGGCAGCAGCCATCCACGTCACCTCCTCCAGCAGCCAGCCAGGTTGCCTGCTCCAGGTTAGGGGCAGGAGCCAGGCAGGTCACTTCCTCCAGCAGCCGACCAGGTCGCCTCCTCCAGGTCAGTGGCAGGGGCCAGCCAGGTCACCTCCTCCAGCACCCGGCCAGGTCGCCTCCTCCAGTCGCCGGCCAGGTCGCCTCCCCCAGGTTAGGGGCAGGGGCCAGCCAGGTCACCTGCTCCAGCAGCCAGCCAGGTCGCCTCCTCCAGCACCCAGCCAGGTCGTTAGGGGCAGGGGCCAGCCAGGTCACCTCCTCCAGCAGCCAGCCAGGTCGCCTCCTCCAGGGTAGGGGCAGGGGCCAGCCAGGTCGCCTCCTCCAGGTAAGGGGCAGCAGCCATCCACGTCACCTCCTCCAGCAGCCAGCCAGGTTGCCTGCTCCAGGTTAGGGGCAGGAGCCAGGCAGGTCACTTCCTCCAGCAGCCGGCCAGGTCGCCTCCACCAGGTCAGGGGCAGGTGGTTGTGCCTCCTCCAGTCGCCGGCCAGGTCGCCCCCTCCAGGTTAGGGGCAGGGGCCAGCCAGGTCGCCTCCTCCAGGTAAGGGGCAGCAGCCATCCACGTCACCTCCTCCAGCAGCCAGCCAGGTTGCCTGCTCCAGGTTAGGGGCAGGGGCCAGCCAGATCACATCCTCGAGCAGCCAGCCAGGTCGCCTCCTCCAGGTTAGGGGCAGGGGCCAGCCAGGTCGCCTCCTCCAGGTAAGGGACAGCAGCCAGCCACGTCACCTCCTCCAGCAGCCAGCCAGGTCGCCTCCTCCAGTCGCCGGCCAGGTCGCCTCCTGCCGGCCAAGGACAGGGGCAGGGGTGTGCGCCTCCTCCAGCAGCCGGCCATGTCGCCTCCTCCATGTCAGTGGCAGGGGCCAGCCAGGTCACCTCCTCCAGCAGCCGGCCAGGTCGCCTCCTCCAGTCGCCGGCCAGGTCGCCTCCCCCAGGTTAGGGGCAGGGGCCAGCCAGGTCACCTCGTCCAGCACCCAGCCAGGTCGTTAGGGGCAGGGGCCAGCCAGGTCACCTCCTCCAGCAGCCAGCCGGGTCGCCTCCTCCAGGTTAGGGGCAGGGGCCAGCCAGGTCGCCTCCTCCAGGTAAGGGGCAGCAGCAAGCCAGGTCACCTCCTCCAGCAGCCAGCGAGGTCGCCTCCTCCAGTCGCCGGCCAGGTCGCCTCCTCCAGGTCAGTGGCAGGGGCCAGCCAGGTCACCTCCTCCAGCAGCCGGCCAGGTCGCCTCCTCCAGTCGCCGGCCAGGTCGCCTCCCCCAGGTTAGGGGCAGGGGCCAGCCAGGTCACCACCTTCAGCAGCCAGCCAGGTCGCCTCCTCCAGTCGCCGGCCAGGTCGCCTCCCCCAGGTTAAGGGCAGGGGCCAGCCAGGTCACCTCCTCCAGCAGCCAGCCAGGTCGCCTCCTCCAGCACCCAGCCAGGTCGTTAGGGGCAGGGGCCAGCCAGGTCACCTCCTCCAGCAGCCAGCCGGGTCGCCTCCTCCAGGTTAGGGGCAGGGGCCAGCCAGGTCGCCTCCTCCAGGTAAGGGGCAGCAGCAAGCCAGGTCACTTCCTCCAGCAGCCAGCCAGGTCGCCTCCTCCAGTCGCCGGCCAGGTCGCCTCCTCCAGGTCAGTGGCAGGGGCCAGCTAGGTCACCTCCTCCAGCAGCCGGCCATGTCGCCTCCCCAAGGTTAGGGGCAGGGGCCAGCCAGGTCACCTCCTCCAGCACCCAGCCAGGTCACCTCCTCCAGCAGCCAGCCAGGTCGCCTCCTCCAGGTTAGGGGTAGGTGGTTGCGCCTCCTCCAGTCGCCGGCCAGGTCGCCTCCTCAAGTTTAGGGGCAGGGGCCAGCCAGGTCACCTCCTCCAGCAGCCAGCCGGGTCGCCTCCTCCGGGTTAGGGGCAGGGGCCAGCCAGGTCGCCTCCTCCAGGTTAGGGGCAGCAGCCAGCCACGTCACCTCCTTCAGCAGCCAGCCAGGTCGCCTGCTCCAGGTTAGGGGCAGGGGCCATCCAGGTCACCTCCTCCAGCAGCCAGCCAGGTCGCCTCCTCCAGTCGCCGGCCAGGTCGCCTCCTGTCGGCCTGGGACAGGGGCAGGGGTGTGTGCCTCCTCCAGCAGCCGGCCAGGTCGCCTCCTCCAGGTCAGTGGCAGGGGCCAGCCAGGTCACCTCCTCCAGCAGCCGGCCAGGTCGCCTCCTCCAGTCGCCGGCCAGGTCGCCTCCCCCAGGTTAGGGGCAGGGGCCAGCCAGGTCACCTGCTCCAGCAGCCAGCCAGGTCGCCTCCTCCAGCAGCCAGCCAGGTCGCCTCCTCCAGGTTAGGGGTAGTTGGTTGCGCCTCCTCCAGTCGCCGGCCAGGTCGCCTCCTCAAGTTTAGGGGCAGGGGCCAGCCAGGTCACCTCCTCCAGCAGCCGGCCAGGTCACCTCCTCCAGTCGCCGGCCAGGTCGCCTCCCCCAGGTTAGGGGCAGGGGCCAGCCAGGTCACCTCCTCCAGCACCCAGCCAGGTCACCTCCTCCAGCAGCCAGCCAGGTCGCCTCCTCCAGGTTAGGGGTAGGTGGTTGCGCCTCCTCCAGTCGCCGGCCAGGTCGCCTCCTCAAGTTTAGGGGCAGGGGCCAGCCAGGTCACCTCCTCCAGCAGCCAGCCGGGTCGCCTCCACCAGGTCAGGGGCAGGTGGTTGCGCCTCCTCCAGTCGCCGGCCAGGTCGCCCCCTCCAGGTTAGGGGCAGGGGCCAGCCAGGTCGCCTCCTCCAGGTAAGGGGCAGCAGCCATCCACGTCACCTCCTCCAGCAGCCAGCCAGGTTGCCTGCTCCAGGTTAGGGGCAGGGGCCAGCCAGATCACCTCCTCGAGCAGCCAGCCAGGTCGCCTCCTCCAGGTAAGGGGCAGCAGCCAGCCACGTCACCTCCTCCAGCAGCCAGCCAGGTCTCCTCCTCCAGTCGCCGGCCAGGTCGCCTCCTGCCGGCCAGGGACAGGGGCAGGGGTGTGCGCCTCCTCCAGCAGCCGGCCATGTCGCCTCCTCCAGGTCAGTGGCAGGGGCCAGCCAGGTCACCTCCTCCAGCAGCCGGCCAGGTCGCCTCCTCCAGTCGCCGGCCAGGTCGCCTCCCCCAGGTTAGGGGCAGGGGCCAGCCAGGTCACCTCCTCCAGCACCCAGCCAGGTCGTTAGGGGCAGGGGCCAGCCAGGTCACCTCCTCCAGCAGCCAGCCGGGTCGCCTCCTCCAGATTAGGGGCAGGGGCCAGCCAGGTCGCCTCCTCCAGGTAAGGGGCAGCAGCAAGCCAGGTCACCTCCTCCAGCAGCCAGCCAGGTCGCCTCCTCCAGTCGCCGGCCAGGTCGCCTCCTCCAGGTCAGTGGCAGGGGCCAGCCAGGTCACCTCCTCCAGCAGCCGGCCAGGTCGCCTCCTCCAGTCGCCGGCCAGGTCGCCTCCCCAGGTTAGGGGCAGGGGCCAGCCAGGTCACCACCTTCAGCAGCCAGCCAGGTCGCCTCCTCCAGTCGCCGGCCAGGTCGCCTCCCCCAGGTTAGGGGCAGGGGCCAGCCAGGTCACCTCCTCCAGCAGCCAGCCAGGTCGCCTCCTCCAGCACCCAGCCAGGTCGTTAGGGGCAGGGGCCAGCCAGGTCACCTCCTCCAGCAGCCAGCCGGGTCGCCTCCTCCAGGTTAGGGGCAGGGGCCAGCCAGGTCGCCATCTCCAGGTAAGGGGCAGCAGCAAGCCAGGTCACTTCCTCCAGCAGCCAGCCAGGTCGCCTCCTCCAGTCGCCGGCCAGGTCGCCTCCTCCAGGTCAGTGGCAGGGGCCAGCCAGGTCACCTCCTCCAGCAGCCGGCCAGGTCACCTCCTCCAGCAGCCGGCCAGGTCGCCTCCTCCAGTCGCCGGCCAGGTCGCCTCCCCAAGGTTAGGGGCAGGGGCCAGCCAGGTCACCTCCTCCAGCACCCAGCCAGGTCACCTCCTCCAGCAGCCAGCCAGGTCGCCTCCTCCAGGTTAGGGGTAGGTGGTTGCGCCTCCTCCAGTCGCCGGCCAGGTCGCCTCCTCAAGTTTAGGGGCAGGGGCCAGCCAGGTCACCTCCTCCAGCAGTCAGCCGGGTCGCCTCCTCCGGGTTAGGGGCAGGGGCCAGCCAGGTCGCCTCCTCCAGGTTAGGGGCAGCAGCAAGCCAGGTCACCTCCTCCAGCAGCCAGCCAGGTCACCTCCTCCAGCAGCCGGCCAGGTCGCCTCCTCCAGCACCCAGCCAGGTCGTTAGGGGCAGGGGCCAGCCAGGTCACCTCCTCCAGCAGCCAGCCGTGTCGCCTCCTCCAGGTTAGGGGCAGGGGCCAGCCAGGTCGCCTCCTCCAGGTAAGGGGCAGCAGCAAGCCAGGTCACCTCCTCCAGCAGCCAGCCAGGTCGCCTCCCCCAGGTTAGGGACAGGGGTGTGCGCCTACTCCAGCAGCCGGCCAGGTCGCCTCCACCAGGTCAAGGGCAGGGGGTTGCGCCTCCTCCAGCAGCCAGCCAGGTCAAGGGCAGGGGGTTGCGTCCCCTCCAGCAGCCGGCCAGGTCGCCTCCCCCAGGTTAGGGGCAGGGGCCAGCCAGGTCACCTGCTCCAGCAGCCAGCCAGGTCGCCTCCTCCAGCAGCCAGCCAGGTCGCCTCCTCCAGGTTAGGGGTAGGTGGTTGCGCCTCCTCCAGTCGCCGGCCAGGTCGCCTCCTCAAGTTTAGGGGCAGGGGCCAGCCAGGTCACCTCCTCCAGCAGTCAGCCGGGTCGCCTCCTCCGGGTTAGGGGCAGGGGCCAGCCAGGTCGCCTCCTCCAGGTTAGGGGCAGCAGCCAGCCACGTCACCTCCTTCAGCAGCCAGCCAGGTCGCCTGCTCCAGGTTAGGGGCAGGGGCCATCCAGGTCACCTCCTCCAGCAGCCAGCCAGGTCGCCTCCTCCAGTCGCCGGCCAGGTCGCCTCCTGTCGGCCTGGGACAGGGGCAGGGGTGTGTGCCTCCTCCAGCAGCCGGCCAGGTCGCCTCCTCCAGGTCAGTGGCAGGGGCCAGCCAGGTCACCTCCTCCAGCAGCCGGCCAGGTCGCCTCCTCCAGTCGCCGGCCAGGTCGCCTCCCCCAGGTTAGGGGCAGGGGCCAGCCAGGTCACCTCCTCCAGCAGCCAGCCAGGTCGCCTCCTCCAGCAGCCAGCCAGGTCGCCTCCTCCAGGTTAGGGGTAGTTGGTTGCGCCTCCTCCAGTCGCCGGCCAGGTCGCCTCCTCAAGTTTAGGGGCAGGGGCCAGCCAGGTCACCTCCTCCAGCAGCCAGCCGTGTCGCCTCCTCCAGGTTAGGGGCAGGGGCCAGCCAGGTCGCCTCCTCCAGGTAAGGGGCAGCAGCAAGCCAGGTCACCTCCTCCAGCAGCCAGCCAGGTCGCCTCCCCCAGGTTAGGGACAGGGGTGTGCGCCTACTCCAGCAGCCGGCCAGGTCGCCTCCACCAGGTCAAGGGCAGGGGGTTGCGCCTCCTCCAGCAGCCAGCCAGGTCAAGGGCAGGGGGTTGCGTCCCCTCCAGCAGCCGGCCAGGTCGCCTCCCCCAGGTTAGGGGCAGGGGCCAGCCAGGTCACCTGCTCCAGCAGCCAGCCAGGTCGCCTCCTCCAGCAGCCAGCCGGGTCGCCTCCTCCAGGTTAGGGGTAGTTGGTTGCGCCTCCTCCAGTCGCCGGCCAGGTCGCCTCCTCAAGTTTAGGGGCAGGGGCCAGCCAGGTCACCTCCTCCAGCAGCCAGCCGGGTCGCCTCCTCCAGGTTAGGGGCAGGGGCCAGCCAGGTCGCCTCCTCCAGGTAAGGGGCAGCAGCAAGCCAGGTCACCTCCTCCAGCAGCCAGCCAGGTCGCCTCCCCCAGGTTAGGGACAGGGGTGTGCGCCTACTCCAGCAGCCGGCCAGGTCGCCTCCACCAGGTCAAGGGCAGGGGGTTGCGCCTCCTCCAGCAGCCAGCCAGGTCAAGGGCAGGGGGTTGCGTCCCCTCCAGCAGCCGGCCAGGTCGCCTCCCCCAGGTTAGGGGCAGGGGCCAGCCAGGTCACCTGCTCCAGCAGCCAGCCAGGTCGCCTCCTCCAGCAGCCAGCCAGGTCGCCTCCTCCAGGTTAGGGGTAGTTGGTTGCGCCTCCTCCAGTCGCCGGCCAGGTCGCCTCCTCAAGTTTAGGGGCAGGGGCCAGCCAGGTCACCTCCTCCAGCAGCCAGCCGGGTCGCCTCCTCCAGGTTAGGGGCAGGGGCCAGCCAGGTCGCCTCCTCCAGGTAAGGGGCAGCAGCAAGCCAGGTCACCTCCTCCAGCAGCCAGCCAGGTCGCCTCCTCCAGTCGCCGGCCAGGTCGCCTCCTCCAGGTCAGTGGCAGGGGCCAGCCAGGTCACCTCCTCCAGCAGCCGGCCAGGTCGCCTCCTCCAGTCGCCGGCCAGGTCGCCTCCCCCAGGTTAGGGGCAGGGGCCAGCCAGGTCACCTCCTCCAGCACCCAGCCAGGTCACCTCCTCCAGCAGCCAGCCAGGTCGCCTCCACCAGGTCAAGGGCAGGGGGTTGCGCCTCCTCCAGCAGCCAGCCAGGTCAAGGGCAGGGGGTTGCGTCCCCTCCAGCAGCCGGCCAGGTCGCCTCCTCCAGGTTAGGGGCAGGGGCCAGCCAGGTCACCTCGTCCAGCAGCCAGCCGGGTCGCCTCCTCCAGGTTAGGGGCAGGGGCCAGCCAGGTCACCTCCTCCAGCAGCCAGCCAGGTCGCCTCCTCCAGGTCAGTGGCAGGGGCCAGCCAGGTCGCCTCCTCCAGGTAAGGGGCAGCAGCAAGCCAGGTCACCTCCTCCAGCAGCCAGCCAGGTCGCCTCCCCCAGGTTAGGGACAGGGGTGTGCGCCTACTCCAGCAGCCGGCCAGGTCGCCTCCACCAGGTCAAGGGCAGGGGGTTGCGTCCCCTCCAGCAGCCGGCCAGGTCGCCTCCCCCAGGTTAGGGGCAGGGGCCAGCCAGGTCACCTCCTCCAGCACCCAGCCAGGCCACCTCCTCCAGCAGCCAGCCAGGTCGCCGCCTCCAGGTTAGGGGTAGGTGGTTGCGCCTCCTCCAGTCGCCGGCCAGGTCGCCTCCTCAAGTTTAGGGGCAGGGGCCAGCCAGGTCACCTCCTCCAGCAGCCAGCCGGGTCGCCTCCTCCAGGTTAGGGGCAGGGGCCAGCCAGGTCGCCTCTTCCAGGTAAGGGGCAGCAGCAAGCCAGGTCACCTCCTCCAGCAGCCAGCCAGGTCGCCTCCCCCAGGTTAGGGGCAGGGGTGTGCGCCTACTCCAGCAGCCGGCCAGGTCGCCTCCACCAGGTCAAGGGCAGGGGGTTGCGCCTCCTCCAGCAGCCAGCCAGGTCAAGGGCAGGGGGTTGCGTCCCCTCCAGCAGCCGGCCAGGTCGCCTCCTCCAGGTTAGGGGCAGGGGCCAGCCAGGTCACCTCCTCCAGCAGCCAGCCGGGTCGCCTCCTCCAGGTTAGGGGCAGGGGCCAGCCAGGTCACCTCCTCCAGCAGCCAGCCAGGTCGCCTCCTGCCGGCCAGGGACAGGGGCAGGGGTGTGCGCTTCCTCCAGCAGCCGGCCAGGTCGCCTCCTCCAGGTCAGTGGCAGGGGCCAGCCAGGTCGCCTCCTCCAGGTAAGGGGCAGCAGCAAGCCAGGTCACCTCCTCCAGCAGCCAGCCAGGTCGCCTCCCCCAGGTTAGGGGCAGGGGTGTGCGCCTACTCCAGCAGCCGGCCAGGTCGCCTCCACCAGGTCAAGGGCAGGGGGTTGCGCCTCCTCCAGCAGCCAGCCAGGTCAAGGGCAGGGGGTTGCGTCCCCTCCAGCAGCCGGCCAGGTCGCCTCCTCCAGGTTAGGGGCAGGGGCCAGCCAAGTCACCTCCTCCAGCAGCCAGCCGGGTCGCCTCCTCCAGGTTAGGGGCAGGGGCCAGCCAGGTCGCCTCCTCCAGGTAAGGGGCAGCAGCAAGCCAGGTCACCTCCTCCAGCAGCCAGCCAGGTCGCCACCCCCAGGTTAGGGGCAGGGTCCAGCCAGGTCGCCTCCTCCAGCACCCAGCCAGGTCACCTCCTCCAGCACCCAGCCTGGTCGCCTCCTCCAGCACCCAGTCAGGTCGACTCCTCCAGGTTAGGGGCAGGGGCCAGCCAGGTCGCCTCCTCCAGGTAAGGGCCAGCAGCCAGCCACGTCACCTCCTTCAGCAGCCAGCCAGGTCGCCTGCTCCAGGTTAGGGGCAGGGGCCAGCCAGGTCACCTCCTCCAGCAGCCAGCCAGGTTGCCTCCTGCCGGCCAGCGACAGGGGCAGGGGTATGCGCTTCCTCCAGCAGCCGGGCAGGTCGCCTCCTCCAGGTCAGTGGCAGGGGCCAGCCAGGTCGCCTCCTCCAGGTAAGGGGCAGCAGCAAGCCAGGTCACCTCCTCCAGCAGCCAGCCAGGTCGCCTCCCCCAGGTTAGGGGCAGGAGTGTGCGCCTACTCCAGCAGCCGGCCAGGTCGCCTCCACCAGGTCAAGGGCAGGGGGTTGCGCCTCCTCCAGCAGCCAGCCAGGTCAAGGGCAGGGGGTTGCGTCCCCTTCAGCAGCCGGCCAGGTCGCCTCCTCCAGGTTAGGGGCAGGGGCCAGCCAGGTCACCTCCTCCAGCAGCCAGCCGGGTCGCCTCCTCCAGTCGCCGGCCAGGTCGCCTCCTCCAGGTCAGTGGCAGGGGCCAGCCAGGTCACCTCCTCCAGCAGCCGGCCAGGTCGCCTCCTCCAGTCGCCGGCCAGGTCGCCTCCCCCAGGTTAGGGGCAGGGGCCAGCCAGGTCACCTCCTCCAGCACCCAGCCAGGTCACCTCCTCCAGCAGCCAGCCAGGTCGCCTCCACCAGGTCAAGGGCAGGGGGTTGCGCCTCCTCCAGCAGCCAGCCAGGTCAAGGGCAGGGGGTTGCGTCCCCTCCAGCAGCCGGCCAGGTCGCCTCCTCCAGGTTAGGGGCAGGGGCCAGCCAGGTCACCTCGTCCAGCAGCCAGCCGGGTCGCCTCCTCCAGGTTAGGGGCAGGGGCCAGCCAGGTCACCTCCTCCAGCAGCCAGCCAGGTCGCCTCCTCCAGGTCAGTGGCAGGGGCCAGCCAGGTCGCCTCCTCCAGGTAAGGGGCAGCAGCAAGCCAGGTCACCTCCTCCAGCAGCCAGCCAGGTCGCCTCCCCCAGGTTAGGGACAGGGGTGTGCGCCTACTCCAGCAGCCGGCCAGGTCGCCTCCACCAGGTCAAGGGCAGGGGGTTGCGTCCCCTCCAGCAGCCGGCCAGGTCGCCTCCCCCAGGTTAGGGGCAGGGGCCAGCCAGGTCACCTCCTCCAGCACCCAGCCAGGCCACCTCCTCCAGCAGCCAGCCAGGTCGCCTCCTCCAGGTTAGGGGTAGGTGGTTGCGCCTCCTCCAGTCGCCGGCCAGGTCGCCTCCTCAAGTTTAGGGGCAGGGGCCAGCCAGGTCACCTCCTCCAGCAGCCAGCCGGGTCGCCTCCTCCAGGTTAGGGGCAGGGGCCAGCCAGGTCGCCTCTTCCAGGTAAGGGGCAGCAGCAAGCCAGGTCACCTCCTCCAGCAGCCAGCCAGGTCGCCTCCCCCAGGTTAGGGGCAGGGGTGTGCGCCTACTCCAGCAGCCGGCCAGGTCGCCTCCACCAGGTCAAGGGCAGGGGGTTGCGCCTCCTCCAGCAGCCAGCCAGGTCAAGGGCAGGGGGTTGCGTCCCCTCCAGCAGCCGGCCAGGTCGCCTCCTCCAGGTTAGGGGCAGGGGCCAGCCAGGTCACCTCCTCCAGCAGCCAGCCGGGTCGCCTCCTCCAGGTTAGGGGCAGGGGCCAGCCAGGTCACCTCCTCCAGCAGCCAGCCAGGTCGCCTCCTGCCGGCCAGGGACAGGGGCAGGGGTGTGCGCTTCCTCCAGCAGCCGGCCAGGTCGCCTCCTCCAGGTCAGTGGCAGGGGCCAGCCAGGTCGCCTCCTCCAGGTAAGGGGCAGCAGCAAGCCAGGTCACCTCCTCCAGCAGCCAGCCAGGTCGCCTCCCCCAGGTTAGGGGCAGGGGTGTGCGCCTACTCCAGCAGCCGGCCAGGTCGCCTCCACCAGGTCAAGGGCAGGGGGTTGCGCCTCCTCCAGCAGCCAGCCAGGTCAAGGGCAGGGGGTTGCGTCCCCTCCAGCAGCCGGCCAGGTCGCCTCCTCCAGGTTAGGGGCAGGGGCCAGCCAAGTCACCTCCTCCAGCAGCCAGCCGGGTCGCCTCCTCCAGGTTAGGGGCAGGGGCCAGCCAGGTCGCCTCCTCCAGGTAAGGGGCAGCAGCAAGCCAGGTCACCTCCTCCAGCAGCCAGCCAGGTCGCCACCCCCAGGTTAGGGGCAGGGTCCAGCCAGGTCGCCTCCTCCAGCACCCAGCCAGGTCACCTCCTCCAGCACCCAGCCTGGTCGCCTCCTCCAGCACCCAGTCAGGTCGACTCCTCCAGGTTAGGGGCAGGGGCCAGCCAGGTCGCCTCCTCCAGGTAAGGGGCAGCAGCCAGCCACGTCACCTCCTTCAGCAGCCAGCCAGGTCGCCTGCTCCAGGTTAGGGGCAGGGGCCAGCCAGGTCACCTCCTCCAGCAGCCAGCCAGGTTGCCTCCTGCCGGCCAGCGACAGGGGCAGGGGTATGCGCTTCCTCCAGCAGCCGGGCAGGTCGCCTCCTCCAGGTCAGTGGCAGGGGCCAGCCAGGTCGCCTCCTCCAGGTAAGGGGCAGCAGCAAGCCAGGTCACCTCCTCCAGCAGCCAGCCAGGTCGCCTCCCCCAGGTTAGGGGCAGGAGTGTGCGCCTACTCCAGCAGCCGGCCAGGTCGCCTCCACCAGGTCAAGGGCAGGGGGTTGCGCCTCCTCCAGCAGCCAGCCAGGTCAAGGGCAGGGGGTTGCGTCCCCTTCAGCAGCCGGCCAGGTCGCCTCCTCCAGGTTAGGGGCAGGGGCCAGCCAGGTCACCTCCTCCAGCAGCCAGCCGGGTCGCCTCCTCCAGGTTAGGGGCAGGGGCCAGCCAGGTCGCCTCCTCCAGGTAAGGGGCAGCAGCAAGCCAGGTCACCTCCTCCAGCAGCCAGCCTGGTCGCCTCCCCCAGGTTAGGGGCAGGGTCCAGCCAGGTCGCCTCCTCCAGCACCCAGCCAGGTCACCTCCTCCAGCACCCAGCCTGGTCGCCTCCTCCAGCACCCAGCCAGGTCGCCTCCTTCAGGTTAGGGGCAGGGGCCAGTCATGACACCTCCTTCAGTAGCCAGCCTGGTCGCCTCCTGCCGGCCTGGGACAGGGGCAGGGGTGTGCGCTTCCTCCAGCAGCCGGCCAGGTCGCCTCCTCCAGGTCAGTGGCAGGGGCCAGCCAGGTCACCTCCTCCAGCAGCCGGCCAGGTCGCCTCCTCCAGTAGCCGGCCAGGTCGCCTCCCCCAGGTTAGGGGCAGGGGCCAGCCAGGTCACCTCCTCCAGCAGCCAGGTCGCCTCCTCCAGCACCCAGCCAGGTCGTTAGGGGCAGGGGCCAGCCAGGTCACCTCCTCCAGCAGCCAGCCAGGTCGCCTCCTCCAGGGTAGGGGCAGGGGCCAGCCAGGTCGCCTCCTCCAGGTTAGGGGCAGGTGGTTGCGCCTCTTCCAGTCGCCGGCCAGGTCGCCTCCTCCAGTTTAGGGGCAGGGGCCAGCCAGGTCACCTCCTCCAGCAGCCAGCCGGGTCGCCTCCTCCAGGTTAGGGGCAGGGGCCAGCCAGGTCGCCTCCTCCAGGTAAGGGGCAGCAGCAAGCCAGGTCACCTCCTCCAGCAGCCAGCCAGGTCGCCTGCTCCAGGTTAGGGGCAGCAGCAAGCCAGGTCCCCTCCTCCAGCAGCCAGCCAGGTCACCTCCTCCAGCAGCCAGCCAGGTCGCCTCCCCCAGGTTAGGGGCAGGGGTGTGCGCCTACTCCAGCAGCCGGCCAGGTCGCCTCCACCAGGTCAAGGGCAGGGGGTTGCGCCTCCTCCAGCAGCCAGCCAGGTCAAGGGCAGGGGGTTGCGTCCCCTCCAGCAGCCGGCCAGGTCGCCTCCTCCAGGGTAGGGGCAGGGGCCAGCCAGGTCGCCTCCTCCAGGTTAGGGGCAGGTGGTTGCGCCTCTTCCAGTCGCCGGCCAGGTCGCCTCCTCCAGTTTAGGGGCAGGGGCCAGCCAGGTCACCTCCTCCAGCAGCCAGCCGGGTCGCCTCCTCCAGGTTAGGGGCAGGGGCCAGCCAGGTCGCCTCCTCCAGGTAAGGGGCAGCAGCAAGCCAGGTCACCTCCTCCAGCAGCCAGCCAGGTCGCCTGCTCCAGGTTAGGGGCAGCAGCCAGCCACGTCACCTCCTTCAGCAGCCAGCCACGTCACCTCCTTCAGCAGCCAGCCACGTCACCTCCTTCAGCAGCCAGCCAGGTCGCCTGCTCCAGGTTAGGGGCAGGGGCCAGCCAGGTCACCTCCTCCAGCAGCCAGCCAGGTCGCCTCCTCCAGGTTAGGGGCAGGTGGTTGCGCCTCCTCCAGTCGCCGGCCAGGTCGCCTCCTCAAGTTTAGGGGCAGGGGCCAGCCAGGTCACCTCCTCCAGCAGCCAGCCAGGTCGCCTCCTCCAGTCGCCGGCCAGGTCGCCTCCTGCCGGCCAGGGACAGGGGCAGGGGTGTGCGCCTCCTCCAGCAGCCGGCCAGGTCGCCTCCTCCAGGTCAGTGGCAGGAGCCAGCCAGGTCACCTCCTCCAGCAGCCGGCCAGGTCGCCTCCTCCAGGGTAGGGGCAGGGGCCAGCCAGGTCGCCTCCTCCAGGTAAGGGGCAGCAGCAAGCCAGGTCACCTCCTCCAGCAGCCAGCCAGGTCGCCTCCCCCAGGTTAGGGGCAGGGGTGTGCGCCTACTCCAGCAGCCGGCCAGGTCGCCTCCACCAGGTCAAGGGCAGGGGGTTGCGCCTCCTCCAGCAGCCAGCCAGGTCAAGGGCAGGGGGTTGCGTCCCCTCCAGCAGCCGGCCAGGTCGCCTCCTCCAGGTTAGGGGCAGGGGCCAGCCAGGTCACCTCCTCCAGCAGCCAGCCAGGTCGCCTCCTGTCGGCCTGGGACAGGGGCAGGGGTGTGTGCCTCCTCCAGCAGCCGGCCAGGTCGCCTCCTCCAGGTCAGTGGCAGGAGCCAGCCAGGTCACCTCCTCCAGCAGCCGGCCAGGTCGCCTCCTCCAGGGTAGGGGCAGGGGCCAGCCAGGTCGCCTCCTCCAGGTAAGGGGCAGCAGCAAGCCAGGTCACCTCCTCCAGCAGCCAGCCAGGTCGCCTCCTCCAGGTTAGGGGCAGGGGCCAGCCAGGTCACCTCCTCCAGCAGCCAGCCGGGTCGCCTCCTCCAGGTTAGGGGCAGGGGCCAGCCAGGTCGCCTCCTCCAGGTAAGGGGCAGCAGCAAGCCAGGTCACCTCCTCCAGCAGCCAGCCAGGTCGCCTCCCCCAGGTTAGGGGCAGGGTCCAGCCAGGTCGCCTCCTCCAGCACCCAGCCAGGTCACCTCCTCCAGCACCCAGCCTGGTCGCCTCTTCCAGCACCCAGCCAGGTCGCCTCCTTCAGGTTAGGGGCAGGGGCCAGTCATGACACCTCCTTCAGTAGCCAGCCTGGTCGCCTCCTGCCGGCCTGGGACAGGGGCAGGGGTGTGCGCTTCCTCCAGCAGCCGGCCAGGTCGCCTCCTCCAGGTCAGTGGCAGGGGCCAGCCAGGTCACCTCCTCCAGCAGCCGGCCAGGTCGCCTCCTCCAGTCGCCGGCCAGGTCGCCTCCCCCAGGTTAGGGGCAGGGTCCAGCCAGGTCGCCTCCTCCAGCACCCAGCCAGGTCACCTCCTCCAGGTTAGGGGCAGGGTCCAGCCAGGTCGCCTCCTCCAGCAGCCAGCCAGGTCGTCTCCTGCCGGCCAGGGACAGGGGCAGGGGTGTGCGCTTCCTCCAGCAGCCGGCCAGGTCGCCTCCTCCAGGTCAGTGGCAGGGGCCAGCCAGGTCACCTCCTCCAGCAGCCGGCCAGGTCGCCTCCTCCAGTCGCCGGCCAGGTCGCCTCCCCCAGGTTAGGGGCAGGGGCCAGCCAGGTCACCTCCTCCAGCAGCCAGGTCGCCTCCTCCAGCACCCAGCCAGGTCGTTAGGGGCAGGGGCCAGCCAGGTCACCTCCTCCAGCAGCCAGCCAGGTCGCCTCCTCCAGGGTAGGGGCAGGGGCCAGCCAGGTCGCCTCCTCCAGGTTAGGGGCAGGTGGTTGCGCCTCTTCCAGTCGCCGGCCAGGTCGCCTCCTCCAGTTTAGGGGCAGGGGCCAGCCAGGTCACCTCCTCCAGCAGCCAGCCGGGTCGCCTCCTCCAGGTTAGGGGCAGGGGCCAGCCAGGTCGCCTCCTCCAGGTAAGGGGCAGCAGCAAGCCAGGTCACCTCCTCCAGCAGCCAGCCAGGTCGCCTGCTCCAGGTTAGGGGCAGCAGCCAGCCACGTCACCTCCTTCAGCAGCCAGCCACGTCACCTCCTTCAGCAGCCAGCCACGTCACCTCCTTCAGCAGCCAGCCAGGTCGCCTGCTCCAGGTTAGGGGCAGGGGCCAGCCAGGTCACCTCCTCCAGCAGCCAGCCAGGTCGCCTCCTCCAGGTTAGGGGCAGGTGGTTGCGCCTCCTCCAGTCGCCGGCCAGGTCGCCTCCTCAAGTTTAGGGGCAGGGGCCAGCCAGGTAACCTCCTCCAGCAGCCAGCCAGGTCGCCTCCTCCAGGTTAGGGGCAGGGGCCAGCCAGGTCGCCTCCTCCAGGTAAGGGGCAGAAGCAAGCCAGGTCACCTCCTCCAGCACCAAGCCAGGTCGCCTCCCCCAGGTTAGGGGCAGGGGTGTGCGCCTACTCCAGCAGCCGGCCAGGTCGCCTCCACCAGGTCAAGGGCAGGGGGTTGCGCCTCCTCCAGCAGCCAGCCAGGTCAAGGGCAGGGGGTTGCGTCCCCTCCAGCAGCCGGCCAGGTCGCCTCCTCCAGGTTAGGGGCAGGGGCCAGCCAGGTCACCTCCTCCAGCAGCCAGCCAGTTCGCCTGCTCCTGGTCAAGGGCAGGGGGTTGCGCCTCCTCCAGCAGCCAGCCAGGTCAAGGGCAGGGGGTTGCGTCCCCTCCAGCAGCCGGCCAGCTCGCCTCCACCAGGTCAGGGGCAGGTGGTTGCGCCTCCTCCAGTCGCCGGCCAGGTCGCCTCCTCCAGGTTAGGGGCAGGGGCCAGCCAGGTCACCTCCTCCAGCAGCCAGCCAGGTCGCCTCCTGTCGGCCTGGGACAGGGGCAGGGGTGTGTGCCTCCTCCAGCAGCCGGCCAGGTCGCCTCCTCCAGGTCAGGGGCAGGGGCCAGCCAGGTCACCTCCTCCAGCAGCCGGCCAGGTCGCCTCCTCCAGGTAAGGGGCAGCAGCAAGCCAGGTCACCTCCTCCAGCAGCCAGCCAGGTCGCCTCCCCCAGGTTAGGGGCAGGGGTGTGCGCCTACTCCAGCAGCCGGCCAGGTCGCCTCCACCAGGTCAAGGGCAGGGGGTTGCGCCTCCTCCAGCAGCCAGCCAGGTCAAGGGCAGGGGGTTGCGTCCCCTCCAGCAACCAGCCAGGTCACCTCCTCCAGCAGCCAGCCAGGTCGCCTCCACCAGGTCAGGGGCAGGTGGTTGCGCCTCCTCTAGTCGCCGGCCAGGTCGCCTCCTCCAGGTTGGGGGCAGGGGCCAGCCAGGTCACCTCCTCCAGCAGCCAGCCGGGTCGCCTCCTCCAGTCGCCGGCCAGGTTGCCTCCTGCCGGCCAGGGACAGGGGCAGGGGTGTGCGCCTCCTCCAGCAGCCGGCCAGGTCGCCTCCTCCAGGTCAGTGGCAGGGGCCAGCCAGGTCACCTCCTTCAGCAGCCAGCCAGGTCGCCTCCTCCAGTCGCCGGCCAGGTCGCCTCCTCCAGCAGCCGGCCAGGTCGCCTCCTCCAGGTCAGTGGCAGGGGCCAGCCAGGTCACCTCCTCCAGCAGCCGGCCAGGTCGCCTCCTCCAGGTTAGGGGCAGGTGGTTGCGCCTCCTCCAGTCGCCGGCCAGGTCGCCTCCTCCACTTTAGGGGCAGGGGCCAGCCAGGTCACCTTCTCCAGCAGCCAGCCGGGTCGCCTCCTCCAGGTTAGGGGCAGGGGCCAGCCAGGTCGCCTCCTCCAGGTAAGGGGCAGTAGCAAGCCAGGTCACCTCCTCCAGCAGCCAGCCAGGTCGCCTGCTCCAGGTAAGGGGCAGCAGCCAGCCACGCCACCTCCTTCAGCAGCCAGCCAGGTCGCCTGCTCCAGGTTAGGGGCAGGGGCCAGCCAGGTCACCTCCTCCAGCAGCCAGCCAGGTCGCCTCCTCCAGTCGCCGGCCAGGTCGCCTCCTGCCGGCCAGGGACAGGGGCAGGGGTGTGCGCCTCCTCCAGCAGCCGGCCAGGTCGCCTCCTCCAGGTCAGTGGCAGGAGCCAGCCAGGTCACCTCCTCCAGCAGCCGGCCAGGTCGCCTCCTCCAGGGTAGGGGCAGGGGCCAGCCAGGTCGCCTCCTCCAGGTAAGGGGCAGCAGCAAGCCAGGTCACCTCCTCCAGCAGCCAGCCAGGTCGCCTCCCCCAGGTTAGGGGCAGGGGTGTGCGCCTACTCCAGCAGCCGGCCAGGTCGCCTCCACCAGGTCAAGGGCAGGGGGTTGCGCCTCCTCCAGCAGCCAGCCAGGTCAAGGGCAGGGGGTTGCGTCCCCTCCAGCAGCCGGCCAGGTCGCCTCCTCCAGGTTAGGGGCAGGGGCCAGCCAGGTCACCTCCTCCAGCAGCCAGCCAGGTCGCCTCCTGTCGGCCTGGGACAGGGGCAGGGGTGTGTGCCTCCTCCAGCAGCCGGCCAGGTCGCCTCCTCCAGGTCAGTGGCAGGAGCCAGCCAGGTCACCTCCTCCAGCAGCCGGCCAGGTCGCCTCCTCCAGGGTAGGGGCAGGGGGTCACCTCCTCCAGCAGCCAGCCAGGTCGCCTCCCCCAGGTTAGGGGCAGGGGTGTGCGCCTACTCCAGCAGCCGGCCAGGTCGCCTCCACCAGGTCAAGGGCAGGGGGTTGCGCCTCCTCCAGCAGCCAGCCAGGTCAAGGGCAGGGGGTTGCGTCCCCTCCAGCAGCCGGCCAGGTCGCCTCCTCCAGGTTAGGGGCAGGGGCCAGCCAGGTCACCTCCTCCAGCAGCCGGCCAGGTCGCCTCCTCCAGGGTAGGGGCAGGGGCCAGCCAGGTCGCCTCCTCCAGCAGCCGGC
This sequence comes from Drosophila ananassae, assembly GCF_017639315.1. Taxonomy (NCBI): domain Eukaryota; kingdom Metazoa; phylum Arthropoda; class Insecta; order Diptera; family Drosophilidae; genus Drosophila; species Drosophila ananassae. Next base: position 182,019 of record NW_025319133.1, read on the forward strand.
CAGGTCGCCTCCACCAGGTCAAGGGCAGGGGGTTGCGCCTCCTCCAGCAGCCAGCCAGGTCAAGGGCAGGGGGTTGCGTCCCCTCCAGCAGCCGGCCAGGTCGCCTCCTCCAGGTTAGGGGCAGCAGCAAGCCAGGTCACCTCCTCCAGCAGCCGGCCAGGTCGCCTCCTCCAGCAGCCGGCCAGGTCGCCTCCCCCAGGTTAGGGGCAGGGGCCAGCCACGTCACCTTCTCCAGCAGCCAGCCAGGTCGCCTCCTCCAGCACCCAGCCAGGTCGTTAGGGGCAGGGGCCAGCCAGGTCACCTCCTCCAGCAGCCAGCCAGGTCGCCTCCTCCAGGGTAGGGGCAGGGGCCACCCAGGTCGCCTCCTCCAGGTAAGGGGCAGCAGCAAGCCAGGTCACCTCCTCCAGCAGCCAGCCAGGTCGCCTGCTCCAGGTTAGGGGCAGGGGCCAGCCAGGTCACCTCCTCCAGCAGCCCAGCCAGGTCACCTCCTCCAGCACCCAGCCAGGTCACCTCCTCCAGCAGCCAGCCAGGTCGCCTCCTCCAGGTTAGGGGCAGGTGGTTGCGCCTCCTCCAGTCGCCGGCCAGGTCGCCTCCTCAAGTTTAGGGGCAGGGGCCAGCCAGGTCACCTCCTCCAGCAGCCAGCCAGGTCGCCTCCTCCAGGTTAGGGGCAGGGGCCAGCCAGGTCGCCTCCTCCAGGTAAGGGGCAGAAGCAAGCCAGGTCACCTCCTCCAGCAGCCAGGCAGGTCGCCTCCCCCAGGTTAGGGGCAGGGGTGTGCGCCTACTCCAGCAGCCGGCCAGGTCGCCTCCACCAGGTCAAGGGCAGGGGGTTGCGCCTCCTCCAGCAGCCAGCCAGGTCAAGGGCAGGGGGTTGCGTCCCCTCCAGCAGCCGGCCAGGTCGCCTCCTCCAGGTTAGGGGCAGGGGCCAGCCAGGTCACCTCCTCCAGCAGCCAGCCAGGTCGCCTCCTGTCGGCCTGGGACAGGGGCAGGGGTGTGTGCCTCCTCCAGCAGCCGGCCAGGTCGCCTCCTCCAGGTCAGTGGCAGGAGCCAGCCAGGTCACCTCCTCCAGCAGCCGGCCAGGTCGCCTCCTCCAGGGTAGGGGCAGGGGCCAGCCAGGTCGCCTCCTCCAGGTAAGGGGCAGCAGCAAGCCAGGTCACCTCCTCCAGCAGCCAGCCAGGTCGCCTCCCCCAGGTTAGGGGCAGGGGTGTGCGCCTACTCCAGCAGCCGGCCAGGTCGCCTCCACCAGGTCAAGGGCAGGGGGTTGCGCCTCCTCCAGCAGCCAGCCAGGTCAAGGGCAGGGGGTTGCGTCCCCTCCAGCAGCCGGCCAGGTCGCCTCCTCCAGGTTAGGGGCAGGGGCCAGCCAGGTCACCTCCTCCAGCAGCCGGCCAGGTCGCCTCCTCCAGGGTAGGGGCAGGGGCCAGCCAGGTCGCCTCCTCCAGGTAAGGGGCAGCAGCAAGCCAGGTCACCTCCTCCAGCAGCCAGCCAGGTCGCCTCCCCCAGGTTAGGGGCAGGGGTGTGCGCCTACTCCAGCAGCCGGCCAGGTCGCCTCCACCAGGTCAAGGGCAGGGGGTTGCGCCTCCTCCAGCAGCCAGCCAGGTCAAGGGCAGGGGGTTGCGTCCCCTCCAGCAGCCGGCCAGGTCGCCTCCTCCAGGTTAGGGGCAGCAGCAAGCCAGGTCACCTCCTCCAGCAGCCGGCCAGGTCGCCTCCTCCAGCAGCCGGCCAGGTCGCCTCCCCCAGGTTAGGGGCAGGGGCCAGCCACGTCACCTTCTCCAGCAGCCAGCCAGGTCGCCTCCTCCAGCACCCAGCCAGGTCGTTAGGGGCAGGGGCCAGCCAGGTCACCTCCTCCAGCAGCCAGCCAGGTCGCCTCCTCCAGGGTAGGGGCAGGGGCCACCCAGGTCGCCTCCTCCAGGTAAGGGGCAGCAGCAAGCCAGGTCACCTCCTCCAGCAGCCAGCCAGGTCGCCTGCTCCAGGTTAGGGGCAGGGGCCAGCCAGGTCACCTCCTCCAGCAGCCGGCCAGGTCGCCTCCTCCAGGTTAGGGGCAGGGGCCAGCCAGGTCACCTCCTCCAGCACCCAGCCAGGTCACCTCCTCCAGCACCCAGCCAGGTCACCTCCTCCAGCAGCCAGCCAGGTCGCCTCCTCCAGGTTAGGGGCAGGTGGTTGCGCCTCCTCCAGTCGCCGGCCAGGTCGCCTCCTCAAGTTTAGGGGCAGGGGCCAGCCAGGTCACCTCCTCCAGCAGCCAGCCAGGTCGCCTCCTCCAGGTTAGGGGCAGGGGCCAGCCAGGTCGCCTCCTCCAGGTAAGGGGCAGAAGCAAGCCAGGTCACCTCCTCCAGCAGCCAGCCAGGTCGCCTCCCCCAGGTTAGGGGCAGGGGTGTGCGCCTACTCCAGCAGCCGGCCAGGTCGCCTCCACCAGGTCAAGGGCAGGGGGTTGCGCCTCCTCCAGCAGCCTGCCAGGTCAAGGGCAGGGGGTTGCGTCCCCTCCAGCAGCCGGCCAGGTCGCCTCCTCCAGGTTAGGGGCAGGGGCCAGCCAGGTCACCTCCTCCAGCAGCCAGCCAGTTCGCCTGCTCCTGGTCAAGGGCAGGGGGTTGCGCCTCCTCCAGCAGCCAGCCAGGTCAAGGGCAGGGGGTTGCGTCCCCTCCAGCAGCCGGCCAGCTCGCCTCCACCAGGTCAGGGGCAGGTGGTTGCGCCTCCTCCAGTCGCCGGCCAGGTCGCCTCCTCCAGGTTAGGGGCAGGGGCCAGCCAGGTCACCTCCTCCAGCAGCCAGCCAGTTCGCCTGCTCCTGGTCAAGGGCAGGGGGTTGCGCCTCCTCCAGCAGCCAGCCAGGTCAAGGGCAGGGGGTTGCGTCCCCTCCAGCAGCCGGCCAGCTCGCCTCCACCAGGTCAGGGGCAGGTGGTTGCGCCTCCTCCAGCAGCCGGCCAGGTCGCCTCCTCCAGGTCAGTGGCAGGAGCCAGCCAGGTCACCTCCTCCAGCAGCCGGCCAGGTCGCCTCCTCCAGGGTAGGGGCCAGGTAAGGGGCAGCAGCAAGCCAGGTCACCTCCTCCAGCAGCCAGCCAGGTCGCCTCCCCCAGGTTAGGGGCAGGGGTGTGCGCCTACTCCAGCAGCCGGCCAGGTCGCCTCCACCAGGTCAAGGGCAGGGGGTTGCGCCTCCTCCAGCAGCCAGCCAGGTCAAGGGCAGGGGGTTGCGTCCCCTCCAGCAACCAGCCAGGTCACCTCCTCCAGCAGCCAGCCAGGTCGCCTCCACCAGGTCAGGGGCAGGTGGTTGCGCCTCCTCTAGTCGCCGGCCAGGTCGCCTCCTCCAGGTTGGGGGTAGGGCCAGCCAGGTCACCTCCTCCAGCAGCCAGCCGGGTCGCCTCCTCCAGTCGCCGGCCAGGTTGCCTCCTGCCGGCCAGGGACAGGGGCAGGGGTGTGCGCCTCCTCCAGCAGCCGGCCAGGTCGCCTCCTCCAGGTCAGTGGCAGGGGCCAGCCAGGTCACCTCCTTCAGCAGCCAGCCAGGTCGCCTCCTCCAGTCGCCGGCCAGGTTGCCTCCTGCCGGCCAGGGACAGGGGCAGGGGTGTGCGCCTCCTCCAGCAGCCGGCCAGGTCGCCTCCTCCAGGTCAGTGGCAGGGGCCAGCCAGGTCACCTCCTCCAGCAGCCGGCCAGGTCGCCTCCACCAGGTCAGGGCCAGGTGGTTGCGCCTCCTCCAGTCGCCGGCCAGGTCGCCTCCTCCAGGTTAGGGGCAGGGGCCAGCCAGGTCGCCTCCTGCCGGCCAGGGACAGGGGCAGGAGTGTGCGCCTCCTCCAGCAGCCGGCCAGGTCGCCTCCTCCTGGTCAGTGGCAGGGGCCAGCCAGGTCACCTCCTCCAGCAGCCAGCCAGGTCGCCTCCCCCAGGTTAGGGGCAGGGGTGTGCGCCTACTCCAGCAGCCGGCCAGGTCGCCTCCACCAGGTCAAGGGCAGGAGGTTGCGCCTCCTCCAGCAGCCAGCCAGGTCAAGGGCAGGGGGTTGCGTCTCCTCCAGCAACCAGCCAGGTCACCTCCTCCAGCAGCCAGCCAGGTCGCCTCCACCAGGTCAGGGGCAGGTGGTTGCGCCTCCTCTAGTCGCCGGCCAGGTCGCCTCCTCCAGGTTAGGGGCAGGGGCCAGCCAGGTCACCTCCTCCAGCAGCCAGCCGGGTCGCCTCCTCTACGTTAGGGGCAGGGGCCAGCCAGGTCGCCTCCTCCAGGTAAGGGGCAGCAGCAAGCCAGGTCACCTCCTCCAGCAGCCAGCCAGGTCGCCTGCACCAGGTTAGGGGCAGGGGCCAGCCAGGTCACCTCCTTCAGCAGCCAGCCAGGTCGCCTCCTCCAGTCGCCGGCCAGGTTGCCTCCTGCCGGCCAGGGACAGGGGCAGGGGTGTGCGCCTCCTCCAGCAGCCGGCCAGGTCGCCTCCTCCAGGTCAGTGGCAGGGGCAGGGGTGTGCGCCTACTGAAGCAGCCAGCCAGGTCACCTCCTCCAGCAGCCGGCCAGGTCGCCTCCACCAGGTCAGGGCCAGGTGGGTGCGCCTCCTCCAGTCGCCGGCCAGGTCGCCTCCTCCAGGTTAGGGGCAGGGGCCAGCCAGGTCGCCTCCTGCCGGCCAGGGACAGGGGCAGGAGTGTGCGCCTCCTCCAGCAGCCGGCCACGTCGCCTCCTCCAGGTCAGTGGCAGGGGCTAGCCAGGTCACCTCCTCCAGCAGCCGGCCAGGTCGCCTCCTCCAGTCACCGGCCAGGTCGCCTCCCCCAGGTTAGGGGCAGGGGCCAGCCAGGTCACCTCCTCAGGGGCAGGGGACAGCCAGGTCACCTCCTCCAGCAGCCGGCCAGGTCGCCTCCTCCAGTCGCCGGCAAGGTCGCCTCCCCCAGGTTAGGGGCAGGGGCCAGCCAGGTCACCTCCTCCAGCAGCCAGCCAGGTCGCCTCCTCCAGCAGCAAGCCAGGTCGTTAGGGGCAGGGTCCAGCCAGGTCACCTCCTCCAGCACCCAGCCAGGTCACCTCCTCCAGCACCCAGCCTGGTCGCCTCCTCCAGCACCCAGCCAGGTCGCCTCCTTCAGGTTAGGGGCAGGGCCCAGTCATGACACCTCCTTCAGTAGCCAGCCAGGTCGACTCCTCCAGGTTAGGGGCAGGGGCCAGCCAGGTCGCCTCCTCCAGGTAAGGGGCAGCAGGTCACCTCCTTCAGCAGCCAGCCAGGTCGCCTGCTCCAGGTTAGGGGCAGGGGCTCCAGCAGCCGGCCAGGTCGCCTCCTCCAGGTTAGGGGCAGGGGCCAGCCAGGTCACCTCCTCCAGCAGCCAGCCAGGTCGCCTCCTCCAGGTTAGGGGCAGGTGGTTGCGCCTCCTCCAGTCGCCTCCTCCAGTTTAGGGGCAGGGGCCAGCCAGGTCACCTTCTCCAGCAGCCAGCCGGGTCGCCTCCTCCAGGTTAGGGGCAGGGGCCAGCCAGGTCGCCTCCTCCAGGTAAGGGGCAGCAGCAAGCCAGGTCACCTCCTCCAGCAGCCAGCCAGGTCGCCTGCTCCAGGTAAGGGGCAGCAGCCAGCCACGTCACCTCCTTCAGCAGCCAGCCACGTCACCTCCTCAGGTCGCCTGCTCCAGGTTAGGGGCAGGGGGGTCACCTCCTCCAGCAGCCGGCCAGGTCGCCTCCACCAGGTCAGGGCCAGGTG